>NW_010366287.1:209552-246650 GCF_000414095.1 Morus notabilis | reverse complement strand
TTTTTATAGACATGTTATATATATATACATATATATATATATAACATGTTTATATATATATATATATATGTGTTTCGATATATAACATGTTTAAAGTTATATATATGTATATATCTATATATATTGTCATCAGCATATTTGCTATATATTCTTTAGAACTAAAAATAGAAATAAAAATTTTGATGCTTGACGAAAGATGTAATTTAACTTTTTCCTTATCAAAGTATTTGAAACAACAACTAATCATCAATATCTTTATATATATATATATATATGTGTTTCGATATATAACATGTTTAAAGTTATATATATGTATATATCTATATATATTGTCATCAGCATATTTGCTATATATTCTTTAGAACTAAAAATAGAAATAAAAATTTTGATGCTTGACGAAAGATGTAATTTAACTTTTTCCTTATCAAAGTATTTGAAACAACAACTAATCATCAATATCTTTTATAAACAAACGGAATATGTGCACAAATAACTTTTTCAAAGCATATTTTTTAATAATGAACCTTCTCTGGTACGTTAACATATCAGTAGGTTAAGTTTTTTGTTCATCAGATTTGTATAAAATCACATAAAAGTAAAAAAAATATACAGATTTAACGGTTAAAAAAATTTAGCCTATCAATATGCCAAGCTTACCAGAGAATCTCCCTTTGAATAAATGTCCCTATATATTAAATTCAAAAGAATGATAGTTTTTAAAATTTGAAAACCAATAATTTTACGCATTTGAAAATTGATAAATTAGACATTTAGACCTACGTGTGGTAAACTAGTGATTAAATGATCTACGAAAATAAATAAAAACTCACAAAAGATCAATTAAGAATTTGGAACTTTCTTTGGTAGGCCGGCCTACCGGTAGTTCTAGATTTATAACTATTAGATCTGGTCAAAATCAAGAGAGATTAAAAAAGTATGTTAAACATATAATTTTTGATATAGATCTAACGGCTAAAAACTATTGAAAAAAATAGAACTACCGTTAGTTCTATTTTTCTGATCCTAAGGGAAAAATTCTCTAAGAATTTATAAAGATCAATTTTCTTAAAAGGATTTTTGCTAAATTCGACCTTTTCTTAATTTAGCAAAATTTGAGACACCTGAAGTAAACTTAAAAAAGGCAATCCACTGCAATTTCTCAACTTTATTTTCAACTATTTACTGGTTATCTTTTAAAAAAAAAAATAGAAAATGCATTCCAAATTAGAAAATTAAAATCATTAATTCAGGTGTGAAACACCCAAACACATTTAGCGACTCAACACCGACCATAGAGGTTCGACTAAAATGATCAAGTGGGTAACACTGTACCTAGTTCCAACAAGTGAAAAAAAAGGCACGCACCTAATTGATCGAGCACAAAATTAACTTTTCCAAGGGTGGCGCTTGACTGGAGTCTACGGGGCCTGGAGTCCGGAGCACTGTCCAAGGGTGGCGCTTGACTCCAGTCTTTTGAACCTTACAACTGAAGTGGTGCAAAGAGAAGAGAAGGAGAAAAAGGAAAAAAATAAAAATAAAAAACCCTAACAGAGAATTACCCAACCGTTTTACTATTTACTGGTTTTGAGAATAAGAAATTTCCATGTACTCGAGAAAGAAAAGAAAAATAATTTTCTCTATAATGCAATACAATGTTGAAAAAATTTGTTCAAGATTAGTTTTTTTCTTAATTATATTTGCACCCATTAAATTCATTAATACCCTCACCAATTCATAATTTATATTTATTATAATTTTACCCTACATTAAAACCCATTAACATACCCCTACATTAATTATAAATAGAATTGATATTTTTTTAAAGAAATAATAGAGCATATACCCAAATTAACTATAATTAGAAAATATTTTCTCAAGAGAATAAAAAAACATACCCCCACTTTGTGTTTTACACTAAACCAAAATCAATCTAAAAACAAGAAACGAAAAACAAAGTCTTCATTAGTTTTGCCTATTAGCAATATGATTAGCAAATCAATCAAAGGAGCAGCTTTGTTAATTGTGCGGATCAAACCCGGAGAATTGTTCTCGTGCTTTCTCGTTCAAAAAAAAAAAAAAACCCCCAATAGCCAAAAAAAAAAAAAAAAAAAAAAAAAAAAAGCATACCCCCACATTTCAAGTTGAACCTAATTTCATCTTCATAAACTCTAAACTTTTTTCTCCATCAAATTCTTTGAAAATTTCATATGGAAGTTCTAATTGAGCATTTGATTGCATCAACATCATTGTGTATGTGGTTCTTTTTAATCACATCTAGTTGTTTTTTTTATGGGGGCTTTGTTCTTATTTAATGGACATCATCAAAAAAAAAAAAAAGAAGAGGGAGGAGGAGGAGGTAAGACGAAAACAATTGTAATAAAGGAAAGGAATTGCATTAATTTAAAAAATATATATAACATTAATAGTTAACAATGATTATATTATTTTGTAATTTAAATTTAGATTTAGGTGGGGGTATTAAAGGGTTAATTTAGGTATTATAAAAATTATATCTATAAAATGATAGAGTTTTCAAATCTTTATTAGATGAGCATCAATTAGTGAGGACATCTATAAATTTTTAGGGTGCATATATAACTAGTCTTCTTTTTATTTCTTTTGTCATATTAATGAACAGGCCTCAATACTTTCAAAATATTTCTAAAATTACCACCAGTTTCTCAAAACTACAAAAATAGAATAAAAAGATAAAATTACCTTTAAAATTAAACAATTTTAAAAAATATTTTAAACATTAAAAACATCAAAAACCCTAAAATAAAACATGATTTTTTTAAGGAAAGGAGATTTTTCCACATAATCCTTTTGAAGAGAAAACATAAAGTTTCTTAAAATATTTTTTTATAAACCATTTTAAGGTATATTTATCAGTTTACTTTCTTTTGTCCAAAAAATATGGGAGAAGTAAAATTGAAACATTTTATTTTTTTCAAATTCAAGGAATATTTTTGTAGTTTTCTAAAAATAAAAGCATACATTAAAACAAGTTGAAATTAAGAGATTTTTTTTTCTTTAGGAAGAGGAGACATATTAATGTAATAAACTCACAAATTAATACCATTGGCGAGGCGACTGGTAGTGACACCACATGCACGTGACACCATTGGTGACCTCAGACATGTCAAATATTTCTTGCCACGTGACTTTTATCTCCATTCAAATTCTTTAATAAATTGAGATTTCCAGGTTCTTTTTTTCGAACCCTAGGTAGAAATTTCCATTTTGTTATATAAGATAGTTTTAGAAACTATTTAAGGTTGTTTTTATCTTTTCGTTTTATTTTTTTCCGTTCATAAAATGTGCGAAAGATGAAATTGACATTAGTTTTTCAAATCAAAGAATGCTTCTATAGTTTCTAAAAACAGAAAGATAATTTATGAAAAATTTAAAAGTATGAAGTATATTTATGTTATTAATCTCTTTAGTTTTTATTATAGAGTAAATTTCACTTCAAAATTTTATGTCAATCGTGTTATGTCACGTCGTGCTTGTCCGACCTATAATTAATTAGACCCATTGTGTGTTTTGTATCGTGCTTAATTCAGCCTGTTGAGATTTCATGTCGTGTTTATGCCAGCATAAGATTAAAAATAGGCCTATGCTCGTGTCATGCAATGCTCTAACCTTTTATCATACTTTGACACAATAGACCATTACCCTAGCTCATTGAGGCATTGAGCCCTTTTAAATTATTTTTTCTTTTGTGAAAAATATTTTTTAAAACTTTTCAAATAAGAAATAATTCAAATAAAATATAATTTCATACTTGTTAATAAACAAATAAAGGAAGATTAATATTTTAATTACTTTACCTAAAACATAGAATTGTTATCTAAATTTGTAAATTCTTCAACTAACTTTTTGTTAATTATTTTTAAATATGTAAATTAACATGAAAATTGCATAATAAAAAAGAAAAATTGTATTTATCGTGCCGATCCATCTTGCTCAATGAATTAAGTTGTACTTGATGCATGTTATGCTCATGCTTCTTGTTGTGTAGTGTCATGTCAAACTCACGTGCTTAAAATTTTGAGCACAACATGACCTAGCATCTCGTGCTTAGGTTAGACATGGCATAACAGGAAGTAATATTGGATTAGGCCTAGGTCATGTCGTGTCTGGCCTAGTCTAATATAACCTCTTGTTATGTCTTGTTTAACCTAAAATTTTTTGTTATGTGCCATCGTGTTTGTTAGACAACTTGGCCCAATTGACATCAAATTAACATCTCTGTAATATGGTAAGAATTGATATTTTACCTTATCGATAAACTGTTGTTAAACCCTACTAAAGACAATAAAAAATATATATTGCAAAAACAATTATCTATAACAATACATAGAAGTATCAAAAGACACTTGTACTATGTTTACTTACTAGGATTGAAGAATGAGAGTGGGGAATGGGAGTCAATTCCATGTTTACTTGCTCTTTTTTATCCTAGAATGAGAATGAGATTGGTGAGTCCCACTCAAATTTAGGATTGAGGAATGGGATTGGCATTTCCATGCCCCCCATTGGGATTGAGACTCTCTTTCCTAATATTAATATCAATTTACTATTATACCCTTATTTTACTTATAAATACACAATTAAAAATAAAATTCAAAAAATAATAAATGCAACATATATTTATTATTTTATTTGTCTAATATTATAATATTAGCATAATTATTATTAACTTTAATATAATAAATATGTACTTTTTTTAATAAATTAATAATATATTTTATTTTTTAACATTATTTTTTATTTTTATTTATTTTATTTAAATTTTTTAAAATTTATTTTTATATTTTAAATAGTTGTACAATTTATATTTATTATTTTAGTACCCAATTATTACACTAAATATTTTAATTATGATTAATTTTAATATAATAAGTACACAATATATTTTTTAAATTGAAAATATCAAATTGATTTAAAGGGTATATTAATACTTTTACACTTTTTTATTCCGATTTTGGGTGTAAGTAAACGTATGAAGGAGATTTAGAATGACTCCGATTCCGAATCCTATAACTAAGTAAACAGCTTATTCTGACTCCGATTCCTCACTCCGAATCCTACCCACTCCGAATCCTGCCCACTCCGATTCATGCTCATTCCGATTACGCGTAGGTAAACATGCCATTGATACTTTCGACCAAATTGGCTATGCTTTCGTGCAAACTGTCCTTTTTTTTTTTTTAGTTTTTAATCCTTTACGTTTGCTTTTTTGTCTTTTGATCTCTCCTGTTTTAAAACTATTTTTAGCCATTATTTGTTTTTTCTTTTATCTTTTAATTCTCTCTCTTGTTTTTTCTTTTATCTTTTAATTCTCTCTCTCTCTCTCTCTCTCTCTCTCTCTCTCTCTCTCTCTCTCTCTTCTTTGTTTTCTTTTTAATTCTTTCACACCTTTCTTGTTTTTTTTTTCTTTTATCTCTGTTAAAATATTTTTTTTACAACAGACCCCATACTTGAATATTTCTCTTACGATCTTTTAAAGTACGCTCTCTCTCTCTCTCTCGCTTCTTTGTTTTCTTTTTAATTCTTTCACACCTTTCTTGTTTTTTTTTTCCTTTTATCTCTGTTAAAATATTTTTTTTACAACAGACCCCCTACTTGAATATTTCTCTTACGATCTTTTAAAGTATTATTCATTAAATATGATATTTATATATACATATATGGATAGATTTTAATAGTTACATTTTCATCTGTAGTTAGCCATTAAATATAAAATTTTTTATAATGTGACGTGATAAGAATTTATTATCATTAACTATCATATTTTTTTATCAACTACCCAATTATTATAATAGTCTTATCAATATTAATGGTTAAAATAATTATACCCATCGATGATAAATATAGAGTAACCATTACAACTACATTTATATAAACACATAGATATAAATTACAATTTCTAATTAAAATATTTTAAGAAATATGTTTTTCATTCTCATAGTAGTCATAAGTAGTTCTCCATCTTCTTTATTACGATTGAAATATTTTCTCTTTCTTTAATATTTCTCTTGTGACCCTTTAAATTATTATTTATTAGTATCTTTTCTTTTTTGAGAGATTTTCTAGTACGTCTGGTGTACCGATATGTCAGGTTTTTAATCGTTAGATTTGTGTACTTTTTAATTTTTACGTTATTTTATGTAAATTCAACGGATATAAAACATGCCCTACCGGTACGTTGACATACCGGAAAAAATCCCTTCATTTTTTTCATCATAAATATGTTTTTCTCTTTTCTCTACCCTTACGTGCCTGGAAACGCACTATCTTAAAAATATATCCTTAATATTTTTTTTTTCCAATAAGACCTCTGATGTATTATTTTTTTCATATGTACGACCTAATTAATTTATATGACTTATTCACTAAATTATTATTTTGGTAAATATACTCTACTTGTCTATACGTAAACAATACTCAATCAAAATACACGTTTTTATTGAAACATCCATTCCAACTTATTTGTTTTGGTTTATTTTTTCATATTTTTATATGTGCGTAGTTTTCTTTTTCTAATTACTCCTATTAAAACATTTTTTTTAATGTCCCCTTATTTAAATATTTTTCTTATACTCTTCCTTAATTATACTGTTTTTAGATATGGTCCTTATGAATAATTTTTTCTTTCTTAATCATCCTGTTAAAATAATTTTTTCAAATATGTTCCTATTTAAAGATCTCTTTTCTCTCCCCCTATCAAATATTATTTTCTCAAATGGATCTCATAAATAATCTTTAAATCTATTTTACTTCAGTACCTTTTTTTAACTATTTCTTAAATTGTATTAAATTTAAAAAATACTTAAATTAATAATAATTTTTTCTTTCTTAATCATCCTGTTAAAATAATTTTTTCAAATATGTTCCTATTTAAAGATCTCTTTTCTCTCCCCCTATCAAATATTATTTTCTCAAATGGATCTCATAAATAATCTTTAAATCTATTTTACTTCAGTACCTTTTTTTAACTATTTCTTAAATTGTATTAAATTTAAAAAATACTTAAATTAATTCACATATTTTAAAAAAATTTAAGAAATATTATATATATATATATATATTTGAGAACTTGCAAACACTTTACAAATATCAGTGATTTAATCAGTATGTATCACGACGTGTTCATCTCCAATCATTTAGAAGAACATTTATATTCGTAAGATTTAATTAAATTTAATAATGTATAATATCTATATAGAATATGTATATTTGATAATGTATTAAAAAAATATGACGAATTACAGACATTCATTACTTTAAGATATTTTTCTTTCATAACTTGATAATATCATGCTAATTTAATAAGTTTCTTCCTTTTAACTTAAAGCATAAATAACTATTATTCTTCAGTGAATATTATTTTTAGGAAAAAGGTACAGAATACGGATTATTATTAAATTTTTATCAAACTCCTTTTAACTTAACACAATATTTAATTTTGATGTTGTTATGGCATTCATAAATATAATATAACCCCGATAAATTTATAACCTCAATTAAATAATATTTTTAGCCAGTCTCGACTTGGGACAAATGTGGTAAATTAATAATTCACTTATTTTATAAGAAAATTAATACATTAAAAAAACACATAGGTGAGGTCTCATTTGATATATAATTTAATAATCTCCTTATACATCAAAATTATATATATA
This sequence comes from Morus notabilis, assembly GCF_000414095.1. Classification (NCBI taxonomy): domain Eukaryota; kingdom Viridiplantae; phylum Streptophyta; class Magnoliopsida; order Rosales; family Moraceae; genus Morus; species Morus notabilis. The sequence goes on along the minus strand of NW_010366287.1, from coordinate 238,959 downwards.
CATGAAATTAGGAGGCTTGGTAAAATATGACTCTAACGTTTGATTCCTCTTAATTTTTGATTGATATCTCCTTGGACCTCATCTCTAACTTTTTTTAGTGCATTAAAGAAGCTCTAGTATAGTGTTCTTGTATTGCAAGAGAAAGTTAGAGTGCGTTTGGTAGTGCTTCTTGGAGTCTAAAATCACTTCTTTAGCCATCAGAAGGTGATGATGGTGTTTGATAAAAACTATAAAAAATTATTTTTAAAGAATTTTTGAAAAATTTATAGCCAAAATTAGAAACAGCCCAAAAACAACTTTGACTTTTAGATTGTGCGGGAATCAACATAATACAATTAATGATTATCAACAAATTTATATTCAATAATTAATAATTAATTACTAATTATATTATATATTAATTAATAATTAATAAATAGATATACTTAATAACTAATAAATAAATAGTAATTGTCAAAATTATGTTAATAAAATAATGTGTTTTAAATTGTGTTTTTAATTTTGTTAATAAAATAATAAATAATATAGTAATTATTTATTTAGTTAAAGATTAGATAGTAATTACTTAATTATTAATTAAATATTAATTTATTACTATTAAGATTTTGTTAATAAAATAATAAATAGTATAATAATTATTTATTTAGTTAAAGATTAATTGTCAAAAATTAATTATATAACATATTAACAATAAAACAAGTAATAATAGGTTAATTAATAATTAAATATCAATCATATATTATGTTAATTATAATCTATTAATTAGTAAATAGTTGGTAAATAAAAAATAAATAGTAATTACCCAATTAATAATTAACATTAAATTATAATTATCAATATGTAATATATTAATCAATAATAATTAATAATTGATAATTAGTAATTAATCATTATAAAAAGAATAATTATGAAAATTGATCATGTGATATATCAAATGATAGATTATTAAATAAACATTAGTAATTAATTAACTAATTATTTAATTATGTAATTAAAAGTTAATAATAAGTAGTAAATAATAAATATGAGTACATTACTAACATAGTAATTACTTATAATTAATTACTAATTACTATTTTCAATTATTTAGCATATTAATTTATTATATATATAGTTTAATTACTAATTTACTCATTAATGATAATTTTCTATTATTATTATATTATTATAAATATATTAAATTTTATTTACTAAATAATTATCAATTATTAATTTAAGATTATTAATTACGATCATCTTAACTACCTACATTAATTATGCCTCACAATTTACCAAACGTTATTACACTACTTTTGGAAGAAGCAACACTTGTATAATTACAGTTTACTAAACACTCAACTACTTTTTGTAACAGTTATTTTTTCCTTCAGCACAATTAAAAGTAATTTTTTCAAAATTTACAACACTACTAAATTAGCCTTTATACAATACAATGTGATTGTTGTCTCAAGTAGAGGTGTCAAATGGGCCGGGCCATCCATGGACGGCTGGCCTAGCCCGTAATAGTGCCGGATTCGGCACGGCCCAGTTCGCTACTGTTACGGGCCGTGCCGGCCCAACACGTGTAATGGGCTAAGGCTGGGCCTCGCTTCTCAGCTCGCGGCCCTAGCCCGTGGAGGCCCACGGCATGACCCGTGTTCGGCCCAGCCCAAGTCTTGATTCAGCCTTTGTTCGGCCCGGCCCATGCCCGCGAAACGGCCTATGAAACAACCCATTTCAAATGCTCCAGTGGGCCCTTCGCGGACCCACCGGGTGGCATGTGATGGAATTGAATCATTGATGACTGCTACAGTAGAGAATTTAGAAATAGATATGCAACTAACTATTACTGACGCTAAGAAAATGTTAGAAAAGGTTTTTAGTTTGTATGAAGCAAAATACGGCACAGGTCAAAAAGAACAGGGAACTTCGACGTCAACTAGCAGTTCGGGGCCTAAAGGATCGTCATGGAGTTTCTTGAAGAAGAAAGAGAAAACGACAAGATCGTCATCAACACAAGCATCTACCGAACAAGTAAAATATTTTGAAGCAAATTTTATAATCGATGACGACAAACTAGACATCTTATAGTAGTGGAAGAGCAAGACCGATCATTTTCCAACACTGTCTGTAATAGCTCGTGACATTCTGACAACTCTAGTGTCAACGGTAGCATCGAAACAAGCTTTTAGCGCAAGCAACCAAATTCTTGATAAGAAGAGAAGCATAATGCATCCAGATATCTTGGAGGGGCTAATGTGCGTTAAAGACTGGGAAGAAGCCAGAAGACGAAAACAACAATACACAGATGATTCAATGCAAGAATATTTTTCTAACTTATAAATAACAGAATCTTCTGGAAGCACTTAGGTTTGTAATTTACTATTCCTAGCTACTGCACTCTGTTTTTCTTCGCTAAGGTTTTGTCCCGATCTCCCCACGGGTTTTACTTAGCAAGGTTTTTAACGAGACAGTCATTTATGTGTACTTATTCCTATTATGTCAATTCAATAAAATCACATCTTTTAGGGGCATATGATATATTTTTTTAAATTAAATTTTTAAAAAAATACAAGGGCCGGGGCCGGCCCGTGAAGGGCTTAGGCCCAGGCCCGGCCTTGGCCATTATGGATAGGGCCAAGGGCCTAGACCAGGCATGAGTTTTTCTTCTCAGGCGTGGCCCAGGCACGGCCCTACACTGTGCAGGGTCGTGCCAGGCCCGGCCTAGGCCCTTAATGGGTCTGGTGTTGGATGTGCTGTGTCGGCCCAGCACGGCACGTTTGACACCTCTAGTCTCGAGTGCATCTTTACGCGAGACAGGCTCCACTACCGAACTATCGTCTTCAACTTCATCTTCTTTGTCATTTCCCATGTCGTTCTTAATAATTGGCTCGTCACTCAACAACTCGTAAGTTGCCTCAATTTCTCTTTGGTAGTTCAAATGGTACTCAACATTCATTGTATCATTAGTTTAAGGAAGCTAATGATACAATGGACGTATCGTTTCATAAAAAAAAATTATATATATATAGTGCTTTTGCAGTCCGTCCGGCACTATTTGACAGACTTAAACATTCACTCTATTAGGACCATCTAAATTGATCTGAACTGTTTGAATTAGCGGAAGGGTAATGACGTGGCACGCTACTTGTGTCAGTGGTAAATAGGTTATTAAATGGGTCGTAACATTTAGTTGAGCGACAGTAATGCCTAATTTTTTATCCAGTAACACACATTTGTTTGCTGCTTTTTTTTTTCTTTCTCTTCTACCTTTATAAAAACTTATACTTAAAATGCTATACGTTCTTCGTTTCAACCGTGATTGAGATGTTAGATTTATATCGTGCCACTAAAATTTTTAAATGATTATTTTACACTCTATCGAAACTCAGATTCTTGTTTTATTATGAATTACCATTCATAACAAATTTATCTGCATATTCAAATGACGGTCAATTCTAATCCCCTCGATTATATTTTTGTTCAAATCAAATAATCCAAATGGTAAGAATTCAGACATACAAACCAAATGTAACCATAATTTGAATTTGAAAACCTTTCCTTAAATTCATAAAATCAAAACCATTTTTCACAACGTAAAGTATTTCTCATTTCAGGGTTTTCTTTTTTCACGCATTAAATTTATGTTTTTAACACATTAGATTCTATTCACTTTTTAAATTTACAATTTTAACTACATGTCCAAACTTTAATATGGACTAAATTTCAAACCACGCTAACTTTCAAAATTCACAGTTCAAATCAAAATGATTTAAATTGCCACATTTAGAATTAATGAACCCCACGTCTAATTTGATTTTTGAAACAAATTTCTTTGATAGATTAGTTTACTTTAAAAAGGAAATTTCTCTGGTAGGACTTGTCATTTTGACAACTTGTAGTTACTTCTACTTTAACTGTTGAACTATGTTTTTAATAGTCTGATGTGCCATTATAATAGATTTATGTTGCGCGTTGTAAATTTTTTAACGTAAACACTTATAGATAAGACCTTAGTGATTACACCAACAATGACCACCTGTAGAAGTTCCTAAAAGAAGGCATTTTTATACACACTGGCAATTTGGTCACTATTCTTTTTCTTTTTCTCGCAATTAATTTCTTCCACTTGAAAATCTTTACAATTAAGGACCAATTGAAAACGACGTTTGTTTTTTAATGATTCTGATTACGTGATTTGCACGTGAGAGTTTGTTCAGGACAATGAAGGCCATTTCATACCCTTGGAGCATCTTTTGAGGGTAATTGACCATTGAAAACCAAAATCTGTTTATCATAACTGATTATGTTTAGATATATTAGATGACTTTGACATCAATATAACCAAACTAATGAGGTGAGAAATGGTCTTTTGCCCTCAAAAGATGCTCACGTGCACATCATTTGATCAGAATCGTAAAAAAATAAAAAAAATAAAATAAAACATACGTTGTTTTTTATTAATCCTTAATTGTAAAGATTTTCAAGTTAAAGTAGTCAATTATGAAGAAAAAAATAGAGATAAAATTGCTAAATTCAATAAGTTTAGAGAGTATCCATATAAAAAGCCAAAAAAAAAAAGAGGAAAGAAAAAGAGAGAGAAGAAAAAGAAAATTCTACTTTGACTTGATATGGTCACTAGTAAGGAGATTGTGTGTGAGTATACTTGATGTAGTAAAATTTGGGGGAGTGCGTAAATCAACAAGAAATATAGGCATGGGATGAGGTGTTGTCTAACATCAACGCAAGGGGACAATTAGGGGTGGTAATTCGTATCACGTGTCGTGTTTTGATCATTTTTTTAAAATTTACAGTCAACTCGAACACGACCTGTGACACGAAATTTTTTAAAAATCGTAACACGAACACGATACGACCACTTTACGAGTTGACATAACACGACCCGAAAATGACCCGTGACACGAAATTGGCCCGTGAATCCAAAATTGACACGAAAATTGTATACTTTTATTTAATTTTTTACATATTAGAAATAACTTAAAATTCATAACACACTAAATTACAACAACATCCATTGAAATAATGCAAATAATAGTATAAGATTTTGAGTATAACTATCATGATATCACAAGTTCATAATAAAATTTTAAATATGTAATAAAAAATATATGTATTTTTTAGTTTTTTACGAGTTTCGTGTCGTGTTCGGGTTAGACGGGTCCAACCTGAAATTGACCCGTATTTTTTGTATTAATTTCAGATCAACCTTATTCTGACCTGAACTTCTTTTTTCTCAATCCAAACTCATAAAATTTATGTCGTTTTCGAGTCGTCGTAACTCATATTACCGGGTTTAGGGACAATACCAATAACCTGCGCCCCCTCTCTACAGACTCTCTCCTACAACTCAATCCGTAAAAAAAAAATTGGGTTTTTTTACCCTTCCACGCTCCTTTCTCGCGCGTTCACTTCACATCCTTTAAATCTTTGCACATTGAAGTGAGTACCAGTAAATGCCGTGGTATTTATTAGTTTTCCTTTCTTTAGACGGTTTTCACCTAAGCATTAAAGGCAATATTGGTAGGTAGTTTATTTATTTATTTATTTTTTAATGTATTGGTAGGTAGTTTAAGTCAACATTTTTTTTATTTATATACTAATCTTTTTCGTTTTCTATTTATTTGAACTTTTTCTTTTCTTAAAAAAAAAGATTTACCAATTCAAACTGAACGTCAACAATATTATTCTTAAATCTTTAAGGTATCGTTCATTTCGCCGATTTGAGTTTTTAATTTTAAGTTTTTACAGTAAAAAATTCTCAGAAAATGTCAAATCAATTTTTTCTGTTACAGTGAAAAGCTTTTAGAAAATATCACATCTCAACTCGAATTAAAAATTTAAATCCAAGAAGTGAACAAGGTATAAAAATGTAAAAATATTTTCGCACTCAAGAATGACTTTAATAACATATATGTGCCGGGGTATTAAATAAGAACCATTACTTTTTATTGTAATGCAGTAAAAAAGTAATTTTTGGGGGAAATAAATAAATAGAAAAGCATATTATTATTTCTTAAAAAAAAAATGAAAAGCATCAATGTCCTTCCTTTAACAAGTCAGTCAACAAAATTACATAAAAATGAGAATGGTATTAAATAAGAAGCATTAAATGTATTTCTTTCACACTGATGCTTATAAATCATCATCTAATATTTGATTATCACAAAATGATGTAAGCATTTATTGGTAGATTTGACAATGGAATCGATCAAAATACGTAATGAGGAAAAAAAAAAGCACAGAAAAGAATCTCATGCAAAACCGATTGAAATGATGTCAACTTGCAAACAAAATTTTGTCCCACTTCAAGGAGAGAAAAAAGGCCAAAGAATGTTTTGAACTCCATTATTAAAGATTAACCATTTGTAGTAGTTGTTGGGAAGAACACCTGTATTTCACGCGCCATATAAGAGAGTGCGGATATTACTTTTCCACATGAAAAAAACAACAAATAAAGCGAATTCTAGAGGAAGGAATAGAGCGGCCAAAACAAGGAGATGAGGAGGAAATAATAATAATAATAACGACGATAAATAATAATAAAAATAATAACAAAATCTTCTTATAAATAATAAATAGAGAATTTTTTGTAGGGTATAAAAGTCAATTTTAGCCGTTAGAATTTCATTTTAATATTCTTATGATTGAATCCATAAAAAAAATGATTCTTAAATATTCTCTAAAATGAACCAAATGATTTGAACCACACGTAAATCGACATAATTTAATGAACGATTCTGTAAAAAATTATGTCGTATTTTAACAAAATATTTTTTTGTACTTTGTCAAATAATTCTCTGAAATATTCAGCGAAAAAAAAAATCTCTTAAAATAAAATAAAATAAAATAAATAAAAATGAAAATATAAGACAGATATGAGTAGTAGGGAGGGAGAGAAGAGAAGTGAAACCTGTCTCGTGAAATAGCAGGTGAGAAGAAGAGGAAAAGAGGAGAGAGAGAGAGAAAAAAAATACAAAAAAGGCTCTGCTCTTTCCTCCTTTTCTTTCTTCTTCTCTCTTTCTCTCTCCACCTTCCCCATCCTTCCTTCTGTAAACCCCTCCCCTCCATTCTCTCTCTCTCTCTCTCTCTCCTCCATTCTCTATCTCTCTCTCTCTCTAGAAGCTTAACACCAAAAAATTAATAAAAAAAAGGGAAAAAAGAACTCTTTCCGACACTTGCATTCATTCTTTGCTTCCTCCTTTTATATCACGAGATCCCCATCTTTTTCTCTTTTTTTCCTTTCTTTGCCTTTTCCTTCCTCTCTCTTAATGTCTTCTTCGGACCTTCTTCTTCTTCTTCTTCTTCTGCTTCTCTTCTTTCTCTGTACTACTACTGCTACTTCTACTCTTCGTACTTCTTGCGGCTTCATCATCGGCAGACATTGCTGAGAAAAAAAAAACACGATTTTAGAGAGAGAAACTTAGTCAGGTCGGAGAGTTTCTCTCTCTCTCTCCTTTTTTTTTTTTTTTTTCTTTTTTTGGTTCTTCCATTGAAAATGTCGCATTCGGGGAAGCCTGTTTCAGAGCTAGGACTCGACTCGCTCGGCGATCGGCTCGCCGAGTCGCTGAGCTGCGAAGCCAACAAGCCGGATTTCCGAGAGCTCGATCTCGGCTCCCCTGTTTCTCCGTTACGGACTCGGCTAGCGACGGCCACCAGCAGTAGCTCCAGCTCATCGGGATCGGTGTCGGGCCGAAATGGGCCTGGGCCTGGCCCGAGTCATCCATCGGCGGCGAGGAGATCCGATTCCGGGCCCAATACCAGTCACTCCGGCGAGCTTTCTGTCTCCAGCGAGAGCAGTCCGACGGCGGCGGAGAGTCTCCGATCCTCTGGCTGCGGAGGGAGGAATTTCAAGCCGGGACACGCGAGATCCGATTCGGGGAGCTCGTCGCCGGCGCTGAACGTGCTCCCGACGGGGAATATCTGCCCGTCGGGGAAGATCCTCAAGACCGGCATCGCGATGGCGGCGGCGAGTGGCGGGAGAAACCACAGGAGCGACGTGTTGGGCTCCGGGACGGGGAATTACGGCCACGGGAGCATAATGCGGGGCGGATCAGGCGGAGGAGCGACGAAATGTGAGACGGCCGCGTCGGCGAATCAGCGCGGAAGCATCGGCATTGGTGGAAGGGGGACGGGGAGCGTGGATCCGGAGGAGCTGAAGCGGGCGGGGAATGAGCAATACAAGAGAGGGCATTTTGCGGAGGCTTTAAACCTGTATGATCGGGCAATTGCGATGTCGCCGGGGAATGCCGCGTACTGGAGCAACCGGGCGGCTGCATTGACGGGCCTCGGGCGGCTCTTGGAGGCGGTGAAGGAGTGCGAGGAGGCAGTTAGGTTGGATCCTAATTACGGGAGGGCTCATCAGCGTTTAGCTTCTCTGTTTCTTAGGTGAGAAAAAAGATGCAATAACAGCAACTTTACTTTCTGATTATTTGGGTCTGCATTGTTTTTGAAGATGATTTTACTTTTAATCGGATCTAGATCCCTTTCAAGTGGTTTCTCTTTCTCTACTCAATCTGTTTATTGACAATGTTGTGAATTCTTTCATTTCTAGCTTCTCTTATTTTCATTGTCTTGTAGTCTTTGGTTTTCACTTTGACGATGGCTCTACTATATTGCACTGAAGTTGTTCAGTTTGAGATTTTTGACTTGATTAATGTTCTTGTCTCTCTGTCTGAGGTTTTTGGTTTCTCTGGTTATTGGTTTTTCTGTTAATTGTCTATTAAGGACTGGAAACCATACATGTTCCTATTTTGAGTGATTTTGGATATTGGCTAGAGTTGAACACGTTCATTTCCGGCTTCTAGGTGAAATATTCCTATTCAAAACGTGTCTGTCTCAAATACCATGTCTATAAATTTCAGCTGATTCTGTTTATTTGGTTCATGGTTTTCTGTAAGTGTGTTTTTTTTTTCCCCTCTAATAAAATCATTTTTGGGTAAGTTGAAATTTCTTTCCTTCTTTCAATTTGAATAATGCGTCTGATATTTACTTGTGGGAATCCTTTATACAATGGTGTTACAGGTTAGGGCAGGTTGAGAATGCCAGGAGGCATATATCTTTTCCAGGACTACATCCAGATCCGGCTGAGTTGAAGAAGTTGCAGACGGTCCAAAAGCATCTCAACAAATGTAGTGATGCCCGCCGAGTTGGCGATTGGAAAAGCGTCTTGCGGGAAGGCGATGCTGCCATTGCTGCTGGAGCCGACCATTGTCCTCAGGTGAGGCCTAATAATTTTTTAAGAAGTATACCTTTTTTCTGAATGAACTGCTTATAGTAAACTATAACGAACGGCTGAATTGGTTCAAATTGAATTTACAGCTCTCTATGTGTAGAGCGGAAGCATTTTTAAAGCTCCACCATATTGATGATGCTGAATCGAGCATATCAAGTGTGCCCAAGCGGGAACCATCAGCCAACTCATGCAGGCAGACGAAGTTTTTTGGGATGCTTTCTGAAGCTTATATCTACTTTGTCCAAGCCCAATATGAGATGGCGCTGGGAAGGTGAGTTAAAAAATTCTTAAGGCTTCACTATAAATCAGATGGCAAAATGGTTTTGGGGAGAGTGAGAATGGATGATGGATGTACTGCAGGTTTGAGAATGCAGTTACAGCTGCTGAGAAAGCTGGGCAGATTGATGCACGAAATGTTGAAGTTGCTGTGCTGCTTAACAATGTGAGGTTGGTAGCAAGAGCTCGGTCCCGTGGCAATGATCTCTTCAAGTCCGAAAGATTCACCGAGGCATGTTCGGCTTATGGTGAAGGTCTCAGGCTTGATCCTTCGAATCCTGTTCTCTATTGCAACAGAGCAGCTTGTTGGTTTAAGCTTGGAATGTGTGAAAGATCCATTGAAGACTGCAACCAAGCATTGAGCATTCAACCGAATTACACAAAAGCTCTTCTCCGAAGGGCTGCCTCAAACAGTAAGGTAACATCCTCCTTAAACCTCCTGCGGTGCTTTGTGATTATTTATTTTAGGTCTGTTTATCTTAGGCCCCATTTGAATTGTGAGTTGCAGCTAGAAAGATGGGAAGATGCTGTTCGTGATTATGAGGTTTTAAGGAAGCAACTTCCATATGATAATGAAGTTGCTGAATCTCTATTCCATTCACAAGTTGCGCTCAAGAAATCCCGTGGAGAAGAAGTTTACAATCTCAAATTTGGTGGTGAGGTGGAAGAAGTATCAAGTCTTGAGCACTTCAGAGCTGCAGTGTCTTTACCGGGTGAGACTTCCGTTCTTCAAATAACTAGAACTAATATACCAGCTTACCTTTACAATCATACCATTTACATAGTACAAGTCTTTTAAAAATCTTGATTCAAACTTATAGGTGTTTCCGTGGTCCATTTCAAAGCAAACACAAATTTGCAATGCAAGCAAATATCTCCATTCGTTGACTCTCTTTGCGGCCGTTATCCATCTATAAATTTCCTCAAGGTAATCAGTGCATTGCTAATCCTCCTTTACCAGATGTAGCATGCTTTTTTTCTTTGTACTCTGGGTTTTTTTCCTCTTTAGAATTTATAAAAGAATAGAGTAGGAAACATGCTTATTCCAATTGTGGTGGTTGGTTGATTATCGAAGGTTGACATTGAGGAGAGCCCAGAAGTTGCAAACATGGAGAATGTGCGGATTGTTCCAACCTTCAAGATTTACCAAAACGGTAACCGAGTAAAGGAAATTGTATGCCCGAGTCGCGAAATGCTGGAACACTCGGTCAGGCATTGTAGCTTTTAGAACTTTCATGACTGCACTGTAACTCTCTGCTTCACTTGCCATATTTTTGCGTCATCGTCTTCGTGCTGCCCAAAAATCCCCCCAGTTTGTTTGATCATAGGAACTCTTCCACAGCCCTTAATTCCAGTCTTCGCCTCCTTCCTTATAATATAGGGATATTACCAGACACCTGTGACATAATCAGACCACATAAAAATAATCTTATTTAGCAGTCAATTCCAACGGATTCCAGAGAGATAGCTTAGTTCCTTTTGCAGTTTTTATTTATTCATTCATTCCTCATTGCTCTCTGGTTCCAATTTTCTTCCCCCTTTCTTTATCCTTTTGTTGAATTTCTCCCTTTTTGGAACTTGTATTTCATTTTCATGTAGGCCTGCCTGATTATTGTATTTCCAAACTAAAGAGTTGAGAAAAAAAATGTATACAATCATTTAATTGGGTTATTCAGCTAAATGAGGGAAAGAAAGAGAGATAAGAGAAATGGCTGGCTGGTAGAAAGGATCTGTACATGTATATATGTGATGTATACCAAAACCAAAAAAAAAGAAAAAGAAAAAAAGGAAGTTATGAACTGGTGGGTACTTACTGGGTTAGTGAAAGAAGGATGAATATGTTGTTATTATTGTTGTTTATTTCCTTAAACCATTTATTTTCATCAATAAAAATTTTCTGATTTATTTTCTCCACATGTTTGCTTTTCGTTTTTCCCATTTTCTGCTTTCACAGGAGAGTACATTTGAATGTTCCGTAGGTTTCTCAGTGAATGGTGTGAGATGTTTTCTGTTTTGTTTTGGTTTTTTTGTTTTTTTTTTTTGTTTTTCGACTTGGTCATTTTTGTTCCTTCTGTAAAGTCATATATGTTAAATGAGGTAGGCGACGGTGGTTGAGACAATTCATTCGGTTTCTTAAAGTAAATTGTCTTTAAAGAGAGATGCATCAAATTCAAAACCCACTAAAATCTCACCAGTGGTTTAGTTGATAAAACAGCCTGTCCAAGAGAAATGGGCGATTCTGAGTTAAGCACGTGTCTATTTTATTGTGATTATGAGTCACTCACTAGAAAGTTAGACACAAAAACTTTCAAGGAAACTCGTAGTTTATGATTAAAAAGTTGTCAAAGTGAATAATTTTGCTACTTGATTTAGCAGATTTTAGCACTTGGGTTAGGAAGATTGTGTAGTGTCCCAAACAAATAGCCACTGCCTAATTAATATTCAGAGCCTAAAAAGTAGTGGCTTTGGTCGGTGTCAAATTAGATGATGCTGACCTAGACCCTCCATTAGCCATTATTTGTGCCTTTTTAAGTCGATGATTCTATATTGTGTATTCTGGTGTGGTGGCCCTCTGGAATACTTTTGAAAATTTATTATCTTATTACAATAGAAGACAAGTCATTTGGAACTTGGTTACTTATTATATTTCCTCACTTCCCCCCTTTTAATCATTAGGAAAATGACCTATCATAAGTGTCTAAAGTGCTTGGTTTGTTGCCTAATTTTCTCTATCTAAACTAGTCATCTCAGCTTGAATAAGTATTGGTTTTGTGTATGACTTGAAAGTGAGAGGTGGATTTAGAGGATTCTAATTGCACGCGTGGGCCTCGTTTGATAACTTGAAAAAAATTAAATGAATTTTCTTTGTAAAGATGAAAATGTATATATATATTTTTGAAAAGATGATAATACTTTTGACCAAGAAAATGTTGTGTTATAACAATCCCGTTCATTTCACTGATTCGAGTTTAGAATTCAAGTTTTGTTACAGTAAAAAGCTCTCAGAAACAGTCGCATTTAACTTTTTTACTACAGTAAAAAGTTCTCACACAACATCACATCTTAATTCGAATTAAAAATTTAAATTAGCGAACCGAACGGACCCACGTGGAATAGCTCTTTACACGTTGTAACAAATATTAGAAGATGAGGTAAACCAAATATGAATGGCTATTTGGAACATAAAGTTCCGTTTCGTGAAGAACTTTTGTCAAAGCATGTAGATTCCTATTTGGGGAAGTTTCTTGAATCTTAAAACTCTTTAATTTGGGAAAAAAATAAAAACAAACTAGTTTAGAAATTTGAGAAAATAAGTACGTTAGAGAGATTTATTTTCCTGCATACTTTCTCTGACTTTCTTTTCCCTAATAAGAATCTGTAATAGGATATGAAAAATATCCTATTAGAAGACCGTCATATTTGTATAAAATTTTATTAATTTTGCATAGTTTTTCCACTCTATTGTAGAAAGTTACTTTCACTTCTCCCCTTTATTACAAAGAAAAATTAAGATAAACGAATGTAGTCTCTATTTTATCTACTACTAAACAAAGTCACTTAAGCAGGAGCTAAAAAAGAGAGAAAAAAAAAGATAAAAAGAGATAGAAATTAAGAGGACGTTTAGTTTATGTATTCAGAATCATTCTCGTTTTACGTGTATTTTTTTGTGAAAAAATACTGTAAAGAATAATAAATTATGATTCAGAATCAATGACGAATATAGAAAACAAACATCCCCTAGAAGATTTTAAAACTTGGACACTTATGTCTGAAGTTAAAAATCTTAACAATTGGATCCCCAAATTAAAAGATTTCTTTTTCTTCGTCTGTTTAGTTTTCTTTTTCTTGCGTCTGTTTATCCTTCCGTTTTTCCAATCATTAAACCCATAGATAAAGATTGAGGACTGGACGTCAGCAAAAAGTCTAGAGGGAAAGATTGATAATTTTGAACAATATTAGTTGAAGAACACGTGCGTAGAGTAATCATATATCATGTTTTAATTACCATGTTATTATTAAAAGTATATAATAACTTAAAAGAAACTGAAATTTGAAAAATTAAAATTTAGGACGAGTAGTCAAAAAAAAAAAAAAGATTAAAAGAAGGACTAAGATGAAAAAGAAAAAAAATTTGGCAAGTAAAAAAAAATGTAGCCACTGTTGCTGTTCACGCGTTTTTGACCAAGAAGTATGTGAACAGTAAACGGGTTTCTTAAGATGAAAAGGGAAAAAAGAATAGAAAAATATCAAAAGCGAAAAAAAAAGAACAGTGAAAACACTGTTTATAAGGGGTGATTTTTAACTAAAACCAGGTCATTTTGATTGAAAATAACGAAGCCCATTGACATTTTTATATAGGGAGAAAGGGAAAAATAGATCAAGATTTGAGATAAATTAAAATTAATAGGTTAATAGTTTACATAAGTTAATAAATAGGCTAAATTATTGTTTTCGTCCATAACTTGTCTGGTTATGAACTATAACTTGACAAGTTATTTACGGGTTTTGTCCATAACTTGTCTGGCTATGAACCATAACTTAACAAGTTTGTCCATAACTTATCTAGTTATGAACCATAACTTGACAAGTTATGGCTTACTAATTTCTATAACTAAAAGTTAGCATATATACTTTCTTAAGTTTTTCATATTAGTCTATTTCCTATTGTTTCCCTTTTATATATTATTATAGATTAAGCTCATATATATATATATATATACATATATTTCTAAATAATAAATGGAATTGATTATGGTGTATTGCAGATCAATCAACAAAATTTACTTCCAAAATAAAGTAACATGTCCATCCATTCCGTTGTAGTTGACAACAAAACATAAACATCCTAGTGCAATCCGCTCTAAACTACCCATAATTGTGTGAATATTCTGTCCAAAACATGTGTAAAACTTCTTGATCACAAGTACTTATAAAAGTGTCCAACAATCCAAAATATTACCACCATCCAATATGTTGACCCCTATCCATATAAATATCCACAAACTATTTTTACAAAAACATATTCTGTTTTTTTTTTTTTTTTTTAATTGTGCAAGTATTTGCTCAAATTTACACAAAATTGTGTAAATATTAGCCCTGAGGTATATTGCCGTTCCCTAACATCATGCCTAATAGCTTACCCTGCAGCTATTAGGATAAATGTCAAATGATAGTTTATAAATGGTCGATTCTTTTTATTCTTACGAAAATGAAAAAAAAAAATCATGTATTTCTCGCAATTGTTAATAACTGTTTATAATATTAGAATGATATTCTAATTTTTTTTAAAAATGTGTTACGATGATGTCGTTTTTAGAACATAAACCATCTCTTTTTATCCATCTAATTAATTAATCAGAAACTAGTTTTGTTAATATTTTACAAAATACATTTTAGAAACATTTAAAAAATATATAAATTGTCTGAAATTATTTATTTTGTATATTTATTTAATTTAATGTAATTTTAAGCTGATTTAACAATTAAAAATTAAGTATGATAGAAGGACTTAACAAAAAAAAGACCTAAACAAAGTAAAGTAATAAAATAAAAAAAAATAAAATAAAAAAGTATACTCAACGATTACAACAAAGTGTGAAAAGGGCGTGTCGGTGCATAGACATATGTGTTGTTTGTTCCTTAAAACCAAACATTATTATATGTGAAAAAGGCCAAAAAAAAAGTTTTTTTTTCCTATATATATAATATTTTTTTATTTCAGTGAGACAAATGGAAAGAAGAAAGCGTAGAATATACGACTATAAGAGGCGCGTGAGAATGAAGTTAACATCATCGCCAGCGCGACAACGAAGATTGGAAAGCGGCAGAAAAAGACAATTAAAAATGAGAAATTAAAATAAATGAATAAAAATAAATAAATAAATTGTGACCATAATATATTTATGAGTGAGACATTTAATTTATAAATTTAAAATTATAATTTATAATTTTAATTTTTAAAATTTAATTAAAAATTATAATTTAGACGAATTTTTAAAATAAACATTTTAATTACGACTTATACTATTCCTACAGTTAGTACGGTGTACTATTCACTTGAGTACAAAAGTGGCAAGAAGAAAAGCCATCCAAATTGCAATCTGAAAACTTAAACATCAAAATATGAACGTTACCGCTATTCAGGCATTAATGTCTTCAGAGTTCGGATCCATGTCGTCAACCACCACCAAAGTGGGAGAAAATCTCGGGATGGAACTTGGCTAAGACACATAAATCGAAAATAGTTCATGATTCGCTACAGTATTTTTTTTCATAAAAAATACACATAAATTAAAAATAATTTTAATTTCATAATTTTAATCTATGAACTAAACGGGTGATTAATCTCATTTATTTTATTATTTTAAATTTTAAATTCGAGTTATAGTATAATTTTATATAAAAATTTTTAACAATAGTAAAAAAATTAAATATAACTTTTTATAAAAAATTTTAACCGTAATTTTAACTACAGCATTACAGAACTGAAGAAGGCCTTTTAGACTGGGCAAGTCTCAACGCGCATCTACAGTACTGATGATCCATCAACAAGCACTTTGCAAAACGAGAACAATTGTACAATTTCATATTTAAAAAATACAAAAAATAATATATGTTTATCTAAAATATAAAGCATAATTATAGTGGTTGTTCAAAAATTGTTAAGTTAAAATAGATTTTTACATATTTTAGCTAAAATCTTTATTTTTTTATAATTTGAATCAAAACTCAAATTATTTATTATAGTATTGTGCCCGTTTAGTATCAGTTTTCAAAACATTTTTCACGTTTTTCAAGAAGAAAAAATAAAACCAGGAACAGAAACATTGGCTTTGTTTGTTTCAATTTTTCACGGTTTTCGAGAATAAAAATTGAAAACTCGTATCCAAAACGCGTTTGGTGCAAACTTTCCTAAAAATTAAAAACAAAAACGTTTTTTTGTCTTTTTTTAAAAATCTGAAAACGATTTTTTCTCGTTTTCATTTTCTCCTCCGTTTTCGTTTTCTCTCATCCGTTTTCCTTTTCTCTGAAAATTTGATCTGCGCCTCGCCATTTGCTTCTCTGTTTTCCTCTCGCCTGACCTGCGCCATTTACTTCTCAGTCGAGCTCCTCCGTTCTCTTCTCGCCTGATTAGTTTGGGTTTCACGAATCACAATTAGGTCGTCTCTCGTGCGTCATTACTATCCACTTCACTTTGTAGTAATAGTTTTTATACTTTGACTCCATTTCATTTCAGAGAAAGCCAACAAACGCCAACTATGGAATCTCTCAAATTTCGTCTCTGACCAACGGAGCTTTCTCTCTCCTCTCCAAAATATCAAACCCAACTAACTTACAATCCAAACTTGCAAATACCCATTAAAGCTAGACCCAAATTACCCACACATTTTTCAGCTTCCACAACAAAGCACCTGAAAATAATGGCGAAAAAGAGGTCGCCGATCGAAGGCGTGAATGAAGAGTTGAACAAAATAGCTTCACAGAACCTTGATTTCGCTCCTGCTCGCAAAAGGGTTCGGTCCGCTTTCGCTGATGTCCAGCAACAGCTTGATCATTTCTTGTTCAAGCTTGGTTTTTCGGTTTTGATTTTCTACAAGTGATCATGAGTTTCGTGGGTTGTCGGTGGAATCGGTGGAATATATTATTATTTAAAATATAATTACATGTTTTTAAAAATTAAGCAACCAAACGCAGTTTCAGTTTTTTTTTTTAAATTGAAAACAATCTCAGAATAAAACTACCCAACGCATTTTCAGAAATGATTCTAAAATAAAAATGAAAATGTTTTCATTTTCATTTTCATACAGAAAATAAAAACGTTTTGGAACGAATTCCAAACACACCCATTGTTTAGCCTAAATGAAGGACAAAAAACAAAAATGAAACCGGTTTTTAGTTTAGTGTAATATGAGGAAGAAACTGAAAACGCTTTTTTTTTTCGTTTTCATTTCTGCATTTCCATTTTCTCCTTCCTCACTCCTCCGAGATGCTGGTTCGCTCTATACTCCACTTCTCTAATTAATGGAGATTACAATCCTGATGAAATTGTCATCACCAGGCTAACGCCTCAAGGATCCACCGACTACAGACCCGCCGTCCCTCTCTCTGACAAATTTGTCGCCGTTGCGTCATACGGTTCCCGTCCTTGGGGCGGTGAATTACTGCTGGCCCACGAGGACGAAAAGCCCAAGAGCCCACCGATGAAGATGAGAACCACCAACGGCGACGAGAACCTCCAGCTGACCCACGGCGACGACAAAAAGCTCAGCACCCATCTCCGCCCATGATTTCCTCCTCCGCCGCACGATTTCCTCCTCCTCCACCGATGCGAGATCTTTTTCTTCTCTTTCGACGAGCTTCCTTCGATCTTGACCGCCTCCTCTGATCTTCCTCCGATCTACAATTTTCAATTCTTGACCGCCTCCTTTGCAACTGGAATCGTGACAGTCTGATCCAGAGTCACCAGAAAAAAGACCACCAGCCACCCATCGATAGGGGTGGGTCATGATCTGAACATAAATTTTCTTTGTATTTTGATTAGATGAATGCTTTGGGTAGCTAAGTTGGATTTTGGATGGGTGTAGGCGTATGTTTCCATTTTCTTTGAGAACATCATAGACGTGGGTCTCTTGTACTTTTGCTACAAGAAATGAGTTTGATTGCTATCACGTATTTCGATGGTTCTGAAGTATATTAGAACTGGGTTCATGGGTTGTTGGTTTGAAATTAGTTACATTTGATAGTTTTTTCAGATAAATTTAGATAGTCAAAATTCAATTTAATTGTATCTATTTTTAATTTATGTTCAAAGAATAAATAAATCTTGAAGTTGTTTTTTTTTATCTGTGTTGTATTTTGAATGAAAGAATGGTTTTATATTAATTATTAGTGTTTTTATTTGGGATTCAATTATTATTTATTTAATATATTATTATTTTAAATATTATTATATGTTTTTAAAAATTAAACTACCAAATACAGTTTCAGTTTTTTAAAACTGAAAATAATCTCAGAATAAAACTACCAAACGCATTTTCAAAAATGATTCCAAAATGGAAATGAAAACGTTTTCATTTTCATTTTCATACAGAAAACAAAATCATTTTGAAACGAGTTCCAAACGCACTCATTATCTCTCAAAAAAATTTAACTTTAACTTTTTTATTAGTGTTTTCTATCATATAAACTCATTTTTCAATTCAACTCTCAACTTGAACCCGTGAAAATGGCAAAATTTATACCACATGATCTTGTGTCCCTTCATTTGTTGTTTGGGTTAATTGTATTTGTACTCTTTTTTTTTTCTTTACTACCACATAACCGTACAATGTAAACTATGACAATTAAAACATGATTATCTAATGCAAGACATAAAACTTGGCAATGCTCATGAGATATTGTCTTTTTCTCGAGTAATTTTGGATTTTCTGGAACTTGTGCATGTCAGGAAGAGTCAAGATTGATGAGCATTCTATATACTCATAAAAGGCAGTTTGTTGTGCTAATATTGCCATTCTTTTAGATCTAGTATTTATCTTGGATAAACTTTAATTTCTTAATACCTTGACGCATTTTGTATACCATACTATTAGTGGTTTTTTTTTTTTTTTTTTTTTTGAAGGGAACTCCACTAGTGGTTTACATATAACATTAGTATATATTTTTCGGTTATGTCCTTTATTAATATCCAATGCATTTTTTTCTTCTTTGAAAAGTGGATAACTTCAAGCACCCTTGTAAATTTTAACTAACTAAATCTTATTTAAGTTAAAGACATATATCCGGCTAACTAAACCATTCCATGCCACTATTATCGACTTTTACAATAATAAAAAGAGTTACAGCAGCCATAAAATAACTATATATATATACGTTGTAATCAACAAAGTCACTTATTTTAACTTCGTCTAAGAGTCTAAGGGCTTGTTCTTTTGAGTGAAAAACTTAAAAAAATGCAACTCGAGTTACAACTTTATTCGAGTTCATGTTCTTTTAAGTTTGAACTCGAGTTTGGGACTAAAACTCGAGTTCAAGTTTCCCCTTCAACTCGAGTTCAGAAACTCGAATTCAAATTAATAAATAGTGTTTTTTCTATTCTTAAAAATGCTATAACTTTTTCGTTTTAATTTTGATTGAAATGATTTTTTTTCTATGCATTGACAACGAAAAGACAAATAAAACATCACCCATATACCCTATTAAAATTTTCCATGAGTATTGAGTTTTTATTAAAATACTATCTAAATACAAATTCAAATTCTGACTCACTCAAACACAAACTCAAAAAGATTCTTATCTTAAACCATAACTTAAATGTACACAACCAAACACAAACTCAAGTTATAACTTCAACTCAAATTATAACTCAAATTCAACTCAAAAATTATACTCAAATTAAACTCTAAAAGAACAAATCCTAATTTTCTAAACTTGATATTTTTCCCCTTTGGTTTTTGAAGGGCGTTTGTTTGTTTTTTTATTGTTTTTCTTTTTCTATCAAACTCTACGCACTACAAGAAAGCATGGTTTTACCGATGAATTTTTGTTTCCCTATTGTTTTTGAAGAGCGTTTGTTTCTTTTGTTTTCTTTTTCTTTTTCTATCAATTCTAGAAAGAATGGTTTTACCGACGTATTTTCATCTGTAAAAACCATATTTCATCGTTAAAAATCTAAGGGATTGTTCGGCAGGGTTAAAAACTTAAAAAAAGACAACTCGAGTTTTAACTTTATTCAAGTTTATATTCTTCTAAGTTTGAACTTAAATTGAAACTCGAGTTTGAGACTAAAACTCGAGTTCAAGTTTCCACTTCAACTCGAGTTCAGAAACTCAAACTCAAATTAATGAACAGTATTTTTTTTAGAATGTACATGCATGTCATAGATATGATGTAGAATGTACATCATATCTATGACATAGATACAAACTCAAACTCAAACTCAAAAAAAACAAAAGTTAGACAATTATAGAGGTGAGGTAATTAACAATAACATTATTGATTCCAAAACCAATAGTTTTTTCCATGGATATGATGTAGAATGTACATGCATGTCATAGATACATAACTTGGTCTCTCAAAATAAGTTTACAAGTGACATGAGCATAATGTAGCCTTTCATCGAGACAAATCTACGAAATTAACCAATATATATATATATATATCACGGGCACATTTCTTCATCCAAATCCGCCATTTCTTCGTCCTTTGAGGTGCAAAATACCATTACGGAAGTTTCTTTTCCGTTTTTTCAGCAAAAAAAAAATATATATATATATATATATATTTTCCGTTGAGCATAATAGAGCATGTTTCTCATTTTGTGTTCAACATATAATATAGCTATATGCAATGACTGAAAAATAATTGGTGGAAAATGATGCCCACGTTTCTTTTTGAGAGAACGAAAGAGTAATTAATTTTACCTAAACATACAAGTTACAGAGACATGGATTCCAAAACGGTAAAAACAATTGACAGCCAATAATAACTAGGGTGATTTTGAGAACATTTAAACTCCACCCTTTTCAAGCATCAATTCTCAGTTTTTCTTTTAAACTGACAGTTAATAACATAGGTTGCAATATTGTTATTTGAGGGGAGAAAAAGTATCCACCATTTATCTTTACGCACCACTTGCATACAAACGGGTCCATTCCTTTGCTGCAGGTACCAAGAGACAACAAGGCAAATTGAAAATTGACATTCGTCTTCAATACTAGTAAATTGTATCAACAAACTACAGTGATGCCAAAAAAATCGGGAAGTAATTTACCTGTTTCAACGGCCTCAACCTCATTAGTTTTCCAATGCTTAGCAATGTTCTCAGAAAGGGGATCATCTGGATTTGGGGCGCTAAGAAGTGCTTGTATACTAGTAAAAATTGATATCAATGTTAACAAGTTTCAAATTCGCATACATGCTAAGATATCTTACTATTCCTAGGTCACTATTCAAATAGCAATTGAAAATTTGGTCAGCAAAGAGCAAAGTAGAGGAAAACAAGTAAAAGATACTAAAAGACATAAGGGCGCATTTGTTTCACGCGTTTGAAACCATAATTTAATTCTACTACAATACTTTTCTTTAACAAAAAATTTGAATAAAAAAAATCACGCCAATAGTTCTCTCACGATAGTTGAATTCAGAATTAAAATTACTGACTTAAACGCACAAACCGATTAGGCCATAATTCTATATGTCCTAACGCCTCGTTCAATTTGCCGATTCGAGTTTTCAATTCAAGCTGAGATGTGATTTTATATGAGAGCTTTTAGCTGTAGCAAAAAAAAAGTTAGATATGACTTTTTGTAAAAGCTTTTAACTGTAGCAAAACTAGAATTAGTAAAATGAACGCGACCTAAGCTAGCACAACATAGTATGGCTATGAATTCTTCAGGAGAGTGTAGGATACAGAATATTAGTGGATCATTTGAGTCTAGGACAATAGTTGATGGTACCTTAAAAGTACAGTTCGAATTTGGAGAGCAGGACTCCATTTGTCTTTCAAAATATCAAGGCAAATCCTACCAAGCTGCATCAACAAGTAGAGAGAAAAATCAAGAGGAGAAAAAAAAAAAGGAAAAGCCCAAGAAAAATGTCAAAAGGAAAAAATATTTCGCTACCTTATCAATGTTAGGATGATAAATCTTGGTAAGAAATCGAACCTGTTAGAAGAGAAATTAATTAATCATATAGAGGCCAAATAAGACGAGAGGCTGCAGTTTTGCACAAAAAATTAAACAAGTAAATAACCATTAACATCGATAAACAATGTAAATAAACCAAAAATTGACCTGCTTCCTCACCCTTACACGGGGAGATACCTGATCTATCCATCCTACCGAGTATAATGCACCTATTTGACTTAATTGTTAAAATTTTCCAAAAATAAGACGAGCATTAATTTTCTCATAACCTCCCAAGGACTAGTTCCAACCCACAACTTGAGTTTGGGAAGATAGGTTAAACCTGGTCGTTAATGATGCAGCAGATTCACTATGGAAAACCATTATAGTGTAAAAGGGTATGAATTAACTGCAATAAAAAAAAAAAAAAAAAAGAGCAATTCTCGCCATCTTTCTGCTCTGTTTTTATTCCTCTTATAATGGAATCTTATAAAACAAAGGGGTGACCAGGACCTGATGGCCTTGCTTGAAACGAACAGAGGCAGATTAGATGATTTAGATCACCCTATATATCAAAATGGCGAAGTCAAAGTACCTTGGGAGCAGCCATTGGATATTCTTCTGGCAAAAATAGTTCCAATTTGAAAACTCCTCCTGTATAAAAGATGTCAGACAAGAAAATAAATCATCTTGCTTGGAAAAAGTACTGTGGGGGAAAAAAAAAACAGAGAGAGAGCAAGAAAGATAAAATGGAGAACTTATTTATTTAACATTACGATCCATAAAATAAAGACAGTAATTGTTGGAGCGAAGACTGACGATAAACACAAAGATTGTTGTTTTCTTGGCCTAACAAAAATCAAGATGTAAAAAAGTGGCAAATACAAATAGCTTTTCCGCCTCGTCCCCATTTTTCAAATGGAAAGCTAATATAATTTGGCAGTAACCAAAAGTCTAAAGGATATAACGGTGATGTAAAGGATCATATATGCCTAGCCAGCCACGCATACAAAATGTCATATAGTTGGTGTGTCAACCTGTATCAAAGTGATCCTTAGACGTCATTATTTTATTTTTATATATAGTTGTGTATTCTGACTATAACCCCATTTGATAATACTTTTCTGATTAGGTTCTGCTTTTACTTTTTAAAAGCATATTTACCAGGCTGATTATTTTAGAAGTGCTTATGCTTTTGCTGTTTTATTGCTGATTTGCATCTTTAAGTGATGCCACTTAAAATTTAATGATGCTACAAACTTTATTTTGCACCCAACTTTTCACTAGTATTTCAAATTCCACTTTATAGACCAAAAAGAGTCCATTTCTGTCATGCTTATTTTCACACTTCTTCCACAACACTCATCAAACTGCATCCAATCAAGCACCAAACAAGTACCTCAGCTTCTATATTCAACATTCCCTCAACTTATTGGGGACCCTTTTGTATTTTATTAAACTTATGAAAACCCTACTTAAAACAGGTTTAGTTTATTACACATTATTCTTCTTCAAGCCACTTTAAAAGAAAGAAACTTCAAAAACCATAGAATTATAAAACTGAGCCAAAGCACTGAGTGTAAGCAATTAGTCTTTTTAATGTGAGATATTTATCAACACCAGTGAGACTGCATCAAGAGGTCATGCTAAGACCTAAATGCCAATAAAAATAATCATAAGAACCAAACAATCAAGTTCCGAGCTTCCACACATAAAGTAGAAGTTCTGCTATTTTTTTTCTGCCACATAAGACAAAGATAGTGTGTCTAGTATAAAATAAAAAGCTAACAATAATCTTTTACACAACTTGAATACCCATGTAGATGCAGCCAAAGAAATGACAGCACGCATAACACTATAGTCATTTGGTTGATCCCTACTTCAGTTTGTGTACTTTGCTACTCACACGATCAAGCACAATAGCTAAAAGGAAAGTCGCTAAATGCAAATGTCAGCTGGGACTATTCCTTCCCCCATGTATTTTTCTAATTTCTATGCCAAAAAAAATGCATTTACTAATAACAAATGAAGCTGAACCCATTAACTTCTGCACCAAAATTAAACACACAATCGAAACACACATAAAGACTTTATGTGGTAGTCTTTGTCATCTTTCAATATTAAGAAATGAAAATGCAGCTTCCAGAAAATAGAAATTGTAAACAGGGGCAAAAACTGAAATCATGCGTTCAAATTATTTTCACTTGAAAAATAAAAAATACAAAAGACAAACCCACAAATGAACCAACTAATATGGGATTATTAGATTTCTATCACAAGCAGCCAACAAAGATAAATAGCAACAAGAAGGTAGAAACATAACATAGACCCACAAAAGAAGTATAGAAATTTACCTTCATAAGGAGATTGCGTGGGGCCAAGGATCATCACGTTAAAATAACGCATATTGTCTTCGGATGGCGAAGCACTAATTCCCGGAGCTGATACCGAAAATCAGAATTTGTTGAAACAAATGAAACCCTTTATCCAATTAACATCAAAATCCCAAACGTAATAACATGATTCTAACATATTGCAAACACAATAAATCCAAAACTTTTCTCAATTTCTATGATCTCAATCAAATACAAAGATAAGAAACCAGTAAATAACTAAAATAAAAATTTAGAATTCAACCACTTACCAGGTTCACTCAGCAGACGCTGAGTCTCCTGCGGGATCATGGAAAGAAAACGATTACAAAAATTACAGAAACCCAAAATTGAAAGAAGCAGCAAAAGCCCAAAAAGTTTTGTTTGGTTTCCGAGAAAGATCGGGCACAAAATAAATATAAATAGAAAAGAAGATCGAGAAAACAAAAAGAGTAAGGCTATAGAGAATTGTAATCAGTTCGCCCATTCGATTTCTCGTAACAAATCACGCAGATCAAAGGAAACTGAGAGAGCGATCAAGAAAAAAGACAAAGATACGAACCTTGATGATCCTTCGGGGAAGATTACTGTTGGCCATTTTTCTAGGTCGATTGAAAACTACGCGAACACGAACGAGGGTTTTGCAGAGAGAGAGAGAGAGAAGAGAGAGAAAGATCTTTTCTCCCACCACAAGAAAGTGAGCATCTATAAGGGCTTCATTGACGAATTTTAATCCCTAATTATTAGCATTATGTCCTTTGGTCTATAAAATTTTAATTTTAATTTTTTAAAATGGAAAAATCTACGATACCGAACGTCACATGACGTATCGGTGTCTTACAATCAAACGGTTAACTTTTACTGGATTATGGGTAGGCCCACCGTTTTCTTTCGTAAATGAGGACGTGGACACCTGATCTTTTCTTGGATTATGGTTTACTTTAACTGGATTATGGTTAGGACCATCAATGCAATAAATTTATGAGTTTAGGAGGTTGATTAAAAAAAATTTAAAATTAGCATCGATCCATCAAACACGATAGTTTTAGGAGATCTCATTCATGTAGAAAAAATTTATTTGTTGAGCGCGTTTGGAATTCATTTTAAATTGATTTTTTTTTTTTTTATGAAAATAAAAATGAAAACGTTTTTAAACTCAAAAATAAATCATTTTTAAAAATGCGTTTGGTAGTTTTATCAAGAGATTATTTTCAGTGTAAAAAAACACATTAATATCTCTATTTCTCTTTCTCTCTGCTCAAGAGATGAGAAAATGAAAACAAAAAATGAAAAACGACTAAAAGTCATTTTTCATTTCTCTATCATTTTACACTAAACCAAAAAATCGTTTTCATTTCCGTTTTTTATCTTTATTGCGCCAAACGCCGTTTTGAAAACGTTTTCATTTTTTCTTTCTCAAAAAACGTGAAAAATAAAAACGAGATCAATTCCAAACATGGCCATTGTGTCTAAAATTATGAGGATAGTTTTTTTTTTTTTTTTTTTTAAAGAAATTGAAAGGACAGGGTTGTAGAGAAATATCGCCGAGCTCTCTTTGGACTCAGCCTCCATCTCCTTCACGCTTCACTGACTGAAATTTCTTCACGAGAATACAGGAAAATAAAAAATAAAAAAGAGGGAGGAAAATTAAAAGGCTTTGATAGTGGATTTCAACCTAAGAAGGGAAAAAACTTTCTTTTTTTTTGTTATAGAGATATAGTGTGTTGTTTGGGAAAATATGTCTTGCCACGTCAGACAACAACCGAGCTCCACGTGGCCATCACCTACCACATCAGCTAGCGGTTAGCGTTCAAAGCTGATTCATTCCAATGGTGAAAGGGTCGATCGTATGAGGTATTTCAGAATAATCCTTGAACGCATCAACAATAAGCATGCAACCGTCGATCCTACGCATAGCCGAGGCGTGTATGAATTGGAGTCCTCAGCAGACCGACGGTGCCATAGAAGGATTGACCAGGACGAAGGCCACGTTGACTTGTTGAAATACAATAGAGACGCAGAGGGCAAAACACTCAGTTTTTTACCCATATCCCAAGAATAACCTCTGAGGTGACAGGGGGAAATCCCTAGGTTACTTATGGGTTTGAAGAATGCTAATAGCAAACAAAACACACGCTCACACGATACAAAAGTGTTGGAAGGAAACTTCTCAAGGTTGGTAAACCGGAGCCTCGAGAATGATCTCTTCAGCTTGGCTCACACACTCAATGTAATGCTTCAGTCTGTGGCCATTGACTCTAAATACTCTCTCATCACTCGGGTCCTCGACCTCAATAGCACAATTGGGAAAAACGTGTTTCACCACAAATGGACCAATCCACTGGGACCTCAACCTACCTGGGTGGAGATGCAGACGGGAGTCATAGAGATGCACCTTCTGATTCGGCTCAAAGTTCTTTCTCAGGATCTGTTTATCATGTGCCGCTTTCATTTTTGCCTTGTAGATCCTGAAATTGTCATAAGCATCATTCCTTAACTCCTCAATTTTTGACAGCCGGAGCTTGCGATGAACACCTGCAACACTAAGATCAATGTTAAGGGCTTTAATAGCCCAATAAGCCTTATGTTCAAGCTCTACAGGTAAATGACAGGCTTTCCCAAAGACAAGCTTATAGGGAGACATCCCAATAGGGGACTTGTAAGCAATAACGGTATGCCCAAAGAGCGTCAAGAAGACGTGGATCGATCCTTACGGTCGAGATTTACCATCTTTTCCAGAATCTGTTTAATCTCCTTATTCACCAACTCAGCTTGACCATTAGTTTATGGATGGTAGGCAGTTGCAACCTAATGAATGACACCATATTTTTGCATGAGAGCTTCAAAAGATCGGTTGCAAAAATAAGTGTCTTGATCACTGATGATAGTATACGGAGTACCAAACCTAGATAACACGTTCTCTTTCAAGAACTTCACAACTGTCGCATTATCATTGGTTCGACACGGCACAGCTTCTACCCATTTGGAAATGTAATCCACAGTAAGGAGAATGTAGAGGTAACTAGAAGAAGGTGCAAAAGGTCCCATAAAATATATCCCCCAACAATCGAATATCTCTATTACAAGAATTGGGTTCAAGGGCATCAGGACAAGGCACCTAACTTTTAGCACCTCACACAAGAACGACAAAACTCATTAGTATCCTTGTACAAAGTGGACCAATAAAGACCACACTGTAAGATTTTTGTGGTAGTCTTCTTCATAGAGAAGTGACCACCACAGACATCGTTATGACAGAAGTTCAAAACACTAAGAATCTCGTCATCAGGAATGCAACGCCTCATGATTTGGTCGGGACAGTACTTAAACAGGTATGAATCATTCCAAAAGAAATTACGCACCTTGACCAGAAACTTGTGCTTATCTTGTGCACTCCAATCAGAAGGAAGTTCACCGGTCACCAAGTAATTGACGATGTGAGCATACCAATGTAGCTTAGTACTGTGAAGAGATTCTTATCGGGGAAGTCATCTCGGATAGCAGTGACATCGGTAGAATCTGTAAAGTCTAATTGGGACAAGTGATCTACCACAACATTCTCAACACTTTTCTTGTCCTTAATAGTCAAGTCAAATTCTTGCAACAGAAGGATCCACCGAATTAATCGCGCCTTAGCATCCTTCTTGAAAAGGAGATTGAACACTACGTGGCATTACTTCTTGTGCGTGAGTGATGTGGCAATGTAGCAAATTTGGATTTCTTTTTTTTTATTTTAATATTCTCAATCTTAATTAATCTCCACAATTGTCTTTTCACCTGATTTATTTACACAATTGAGACCAATAATTAGTTATAGGAAAAAATTAAATAAAATCAACTAAAATAAAATAAAATAAAACAACAGAAAACTAAACTAAAAATAAATAAAACAAATAAATTCCTTAAGTTAAGAACAAAATAAATTTAAAGAAAATAACTCTATTTTATAGAGTTATCAAGACACTTTCTTTCTATGTTATTCATGTTGGTAGCCGAATCGAATTCGGATGCGGAAGCGTGGGGGAAAGCGGATCAAGTATAACAAAAATTTTCTCAAAACTTTTGAGATACTCTATAGATTATATTAATTTATGCACGAATAAATTAATCATATTAATTCATTTAATAAGAATTCAATTAGGAAAAATACCTAGAGGCCGACTCGGATGATAACTTGAGTTCTTTGACCTCGAACAATCCTAGCTCCAAAGCTTTGTGTTTAGAAAACCAATGTCTTCCACGTCAATTCCTAGAATCCACGAAGACGTGTGTGTGGGCACACATGAGACAAAACGGGTTACAATAAACACTCGAATTTCAACAAACACCAACGCATGCACAATGTGGAATTTTTGGAGAAAAATTTTCCTTTTTCCTCTCTAAGAGAATTTCGGCCATAACTGAAATTAGGGCAAAAATTGTTTTAAAGATAAAGCTTGTTAATTATCTCCTATTTGAATTTGAAACAAAATCTCCCATTCCCTTATCCTTAAGTGTGGCCGGCCAAGATAGGGGATTCTCATCATCCTTTATTCTGTAGTTCAATTTTGACTCAAATTCAAATTCCAATTTAAGTCAAACTTAAATTAATTTGAATTCTAAATTGAACAACTTATCAAATAAGTTTAAATGGATGATCTAGATGTGTTCAAATTCAAATTTAAATAATCACATTATTTAAATAATAATTAATTCTCAATTAATTATTTTTTGAGTGTTTAATTTTTAGAATTCTGTAATTCTAAAATTCTCATTTTGCCCTTTGTGTCTGGTAGAATTACTAGGACGACGCGGGGACTAATGGACCTATAATCCTGCAATCCAATAAAATTAATAATTAATTAAACACTTTAATTAATTAATTAATTCTATTAATTCCAATAGTTACTCCACTATAAACT
>NW_010366287.1:183774-209062 GCF_000414095.1 Morus notabilis | reverse complement strand
ATGTATTAATAATGTTTTAATTAAAGATTCTGAACTTTAATTAAATTCATTATGAACATTGTTTTTTGATTATTATCCTTAAACATTATCCTCTCGTATATAATACTTATATACAATGTTTAAGGTCACATAAATAATCATGAAATTTTTATTGATATTCATAAAATATTCATAAATATATGCACATAGAATAATGAATAAACTCTTTTATTAAATAAATAATAAATATCCTATTACATCTTATGTTTCTAGGACATCATTCCCAACAATTCATTATTCTTTTTTGCTGAACTTTTTTATATTTGTGAGTTTGTAACTTCATTTCATTTCTTTAAATTATTTGTTAGATGTTTAATTAACTTTCTTTCTATGTTATAGATGTTAATTTTTGCTTCATTTTTTAAAATTGTTGTATTTAAATTTTGTCAAAAAGATCTAACAAAAAGGTTGAATAGGAAAATAAAAATAAATAAATGCACAAAAAGCTCTAGTAAAAAATCCGATTGGTCCAATTTAATCCAAACCAACCTTAATCGAATCGGATTAGATTGGATGATACATTAGTAATTAGATTGGATGTAAATTTTAAAAACGGATCTTTGATTGGATTGGTTGTTATATGACCAAAATAGGTTGAATTAGATTGGATGAACACCCTTAGGCCCCGTTCACTTCGCCGATTCGAGTTTAGAATTCGAGTTTTGTTACAGTAAAAAGCTCTCAGAAACAGTCACATCTAACTTTTTTGCTACAGTAAAAAGCTCTCACATAACATCACATCTTAACAAGAATTAAAAACTCGAATCAGGGAACTAAACGGGCCCTTAGTTTATTTATTTCTAATATTTAAAATAAAATTATTTAGGTTTATTTTATCTTTATAGATTTATGATTTCTTATGTTTACTAATCCTTTATATACCACTGGATACCGACATAATGTGGCTAAGGAACCCCTTTGAAATGCTAAGCAAAAATGAAACAGAGGATTTACAAATAAATACGGATAGATACCTTGGGAATCCATGGAATTCAAAGCACATGAAAGACAATTCCACGGGCCTAAAAGAGCAGGACGTCTTATTCGGCCTACTGCAAGGTGGTATAATTGCGCAATTGGGCCTTAAGGTAAGATTCTTGGACACCAAATTCTTGAGAGAAAGAGGAAAATAAGCTAAGACTTGAAATGAATTAAAATTAATAGGTCAATAATTTATATAAGTTAATAAATATGCCAAATTACTATTTTTGTCCATAACTTGTCTGGTTATGAATCATAACTTGACAAGTTATTCACAGTTTTTGTCCATAACTTGTCCGGCTATGAACCATAACTTGACAAGTTTGTCCATAATTTATCTGGTTATGAATCATAACTTGACAAGTTATGACCTATTAATTTCTATAACTAAAAGTTTACCTATATACTTTTTTAAGCTTTTCATATTGACATATTTTCTACTATTTCCGCAAATTCTTTAGTGGGTTTTGCTAGGACAGCAAGGACTTCAGTGAAGTTACCACTGTGCATGCAAATTGTTGCGAAGGATTGGAAAAACTTTCACCATATTCAACTTCAACAAAAGGGGGTGAAGCCCTCAACGAGAGGGTTGTTCTTTTTACGACTCAAGTTAAAAATTTGAGTTGTGTATGTGAGAATATTATAGTAAAAAATTTAATTTAAAATTTTTATAAGATAAAACACTATAGCAATACAACTTGAATTGTGAAAAGAACAACCCTATTTTTAAGTGGATAAGGCATTGGGGATGTTTGAATTCATGGGGAAGAAAATAATTAGAATTACATATTCATGTGCAGAAAGAAACATTTTGAGGGAAAATTTGGTTATACTTAGTGATAATAGTGTATGTTATTTGCTATCAATTAGTACGAGTCTTGCACAATAAATGTAGGACTCAACATTTTGAGCTCTAATTCAATACCATTAAATACTAATTAGTATCTTTCGTTTTTTGCTATAGCTAACGTTAAAAATATTTAAATCACAGGGAATACACTTGGGAATATTGATGCTCTAGTTAAGGCATCTCTTTTTTTTTTTTTTTTTTTTTTGGTTATGTAATTTGACATTTGTTTGCAATTAAAATGACACAATTTTTACGGGAAAATTTTGTAAAATCGCTTTTTGCGTTTTAGTACCTTCTTGTCTTTTGTCCAAATCTTGTGGGCTTTCTTGTTGACTCTATTAAGGGAGATATTTAGGCAAACATGACAAGGATTTTATAGGTGGATTGACTTGTGCCACAGGGCCTAAAACTATTACAAAAAATATCAGAGCAACCACCTTATCAGGGCCTAATACTTATTATTTTAATTATTCTTATCACGTAATAATTTTGATCGAAGATATTGTCACTTAAATATTTTTTCGCAACTCTGAAATATGTTTGTTTTCCCCCTTTTATTTCATTTTTTTGCCTTTCTCTTTGTTTTCATTTTATTTCAAAAGAAAATAAGATAATTCATTAACAGTAGGAAAATACCAAATGGAGAGCCAAAACAAAAGATTAATAAATGTCCAAAATGGAAATCCAATAATCTACAGGAACTGCAGCATCTCACTGCATTTAATTTGACCCAAGTGCCGAAGAAAAAACAAAAAAGAAAAAAAGATAACCCCAGAATGAATTTTTGCGTGCTCCCAAGTCCCAAATCGTCTCAGCAGATTGTGCATCGATGATGACGATTACAAAATCGTTCAGGCCCCGCCAACTTTATAATCTGTTCAGTTCGTTAATTTGAGTTGAAATGTGATATTATGTGAGAGTTTTTTACTGTAACAAAAAAATTAGATGTGACTATTTCTAAAAATTTTTTATTGTAATAAAACTCGAATCAGCAAAAAGAACTACTCTCCGTATGAAAATTTCCAAGTGAATCATTAGCTTTTCGTATTTAGTTTTACCTTTGCTAGTGACACAATGGGCATCAACCATGCTCTCAGTGCTTGATTCACAATGCGACTAATCTCAAAAGCCTTTGCCCATTTTTCTTCTAAGTATTGTGATTGCAAGAAGTAATTTTCAACAAATCTAAGAAAGTGGAAGGTACATCATCTGCTGTCATTGAAAAATCCGAGATAAGGATATTTTGGTTGATCATGGTATATCGTCTGTTGTCTCTAAAAATACAACGACTTATTAGTAACAATGGCACACAATAATGCTAGCCTAATAAACTGAAAACCAGCCTGAACTCTAAGGTCCCGAGGTTAAGAAGAAATAATGACTTTGTATCTTTTTCATGTGGGACAGTTTTTCCCAATTTTATGGGAGTTTTTCTTTGAATTTAAGGTCATTTGAGTACTTTGAAAGTCAATTTCTCATTCACTCGTTCACCATTTGAGCTTTATGAATATGCTATTTTGATCTCATTGCAATGGAGAATATAACAAACCAACAAAGAGTAAACGAACAAAACAAACCAACAAAGAGTAAACCAGCAACACACTTTAAAATAACTGAACTTAAAAGAGACATCACAAACCAAACTTGAGAACACTAAAGAGTAGGGATAGGCTCGTTCGACATCACACATCACACATCAAACGATGATGAATCGCTCAAGCTGACATGTATATGTTGGAGACTCTGTCTTTGGTCTTGTCCAAGCCTAAGGCTTAAACAATATAGCGCTTCTCTTCTTCATAAAAGACGTGGAAGCCTAAGATTTCCTTCAACTTTTCTACAGACGGCACTTTTCCAGGACCAGGGACACCGCCACCTTTAATGGCAGCAAGCGCATCCTGCATTCATATTTTCTCCTCAATTAATATATATAGTTCTGGTTGATTTCCTTCTTTCTGTTGCTGTTTTTTTTTTTTCTTTTTCTTTTTCTTTTTACCCTGAGAGAATCCACAGTACTTTCTCCGAAAGAGGTCATAAATAAGAATAGAAATTAAAAGAAAAATGTTTAGATGTGTAACCTGTATGGCTAGAATAGATGCTCCGAGCACGGAAAACGGGTAGGCCACGAGTTTATATCCAAAACTGGCCATTTCTTCAGGATCGGGAAATGGTTTCCCCCCATCTTCACCCATATTGGCGACCTATATACACACACACACATATAATAATCAAGGAGCTCCATTAATTAATTAATCACTACAAATCAAACCCTTTTTTTTATATAGATGTATATACTAGAACAATCAAAATTAAGAGTACGTATAGGAGTAGTATTATAAAAAGGGCATGCAGTCAAGAAAAATTAAAACATTTCTATATGTACATATAATTATATGGTATATAGATAGAAAAAAAAAAAGTACCAGTTTTGGAACATGGGGAACGGCATTACAGAAAGCCTTCATCTCGTCTTTTGAAAATAGATTGTCAAGAAAAACGACGTCTGCTCCGGCATCAGCAAAAGCTTTCATCCTCCAGAGTGCTTCCTCAAAAGACACCGCCAGACGAGCATCAGTGCGTCCCACAATCACAATGTCGGTGCCACTCTCGCTCCGTGCGTCTATGGCGGCTTTTATCCGCATCACTGCCTCCTCTTTTGACACCACTTTCCTCTGTTGTCCTTCACCAGCTGCTTTTACAGATACCTTCACAAGTAGTACATATATATCTTCAGTATTTCTCATAAATTAAGATTGGCATGAAGATTTTAACATTCTGGTTCAATCTATTGTTTGTTTTTAAAAAGTAAAAAATGATTCTTAAAAACTCGTATTATGTTTGTGCTATTTTAAACTAAAATCAGCTCAAAAAATAAAATCCCCTTAGTGTTAGATAGTTCAAATTCTTGATTCTGATTCAGATTTCAGATTTGGACCCTGAATTATGGTTCTGAGTTTAAAACTAAAATCACTCAGATTCTAGAACTAAAACCACCAGATTATAGCTTAAAGTATATTATATATATGATCTCCACCATGACCACGTGAATATATGAGAAGACAGTTAACTAGAACCTGATCATCAATCATAACCCCACCAAATCCAGCTTTGATAAATCCCCTGACGCTTCTTTTAAGCATCATCGCGTTCCCGAATCCATCATCAGCATCTCCAATTACAGGAATCGAAACAGCTTCAGTGACTTGTCGTCCCTGATCCACCGTTTCTCCATACGAGACAATATCTGTGTCTGGCAATCCATATCTAGCAGCTGCTATATGAAACCCTGAAACAAGTAGTACAAGCTTAGCTAGCACCAGATATTTTTATTTTTCATTGCAACATTTCTTCAATACTTATGCATGCTTGCTTGATTGATAGACATAGACAGTACTGAAATTATTCACATACCACCAGTAAAGCAGTAGGGAAACCCAGCTTTCTCTACCAACATAGCACTAAGACCATCATAAACAACTGGGCCTTGGTGAATCCCCGGCGCCTCCAGAACCCGCCGGAGCACCTTCGCCGGAGACTCGCGTTTCACTATGGGCTGAACACTCATTCTCACTCACTGAGTCGCTCTCTGTTTCACTCTTGAATCGATCGTTGACCGTGGCATGTACACAACTTCTGTGTGTGTGTGTGTGTGTGTGTGTGTGTGTATATATATATATATATATATATATAGTTGTTGCAGGGTGGAGGTGAGCTGTTTGCCATTTCTGTTACAAGAAAACAGTGTCTTCTTGTACAACGTGTAAAACGTGGGTCACGCTCTCGCGCTTTGCACGTATTGAGATGGAGTTAAGTGGTCATATATTAACTTGAATCATAAATTTAAATCGGAGACGTCTAGTTTATGAATTTAAATCATAAGATTAGAATTATTTTTAATTTATGTGTATTTTTTATAAGAAAAAATATTGTAGTAAATTATGAATCATGATTCGAATCAGGGTACGAATCCCCTAACTAAACAACCTCTAAGATTTGTTTAGTTCACTAATTTAAATTTTTAATTCGAGTTAAGATGTGATTTTATGTGAAAATTTTTTATTATAGTAAAAAAATTAGATATAACTGTTATTGAAAAATTGTTATTATAACAAAACTCAAATTAGTAAAATAAACGAAACTTTAGTGAAGTAAACGGTTCCTTATTTTAATATGCAGAAGAGACGTTTGGTAAGAAGATTCATACCATGATTTGAATTATGATTCATGATTCGTTACAGTATTTTCTCTCATAAAAAATACACATAAATCAAAAATTATTCTAATCTCATAATTCTAATCTATGAACTAAATGTGGGGTTTCTATTTGTCCTACCAAAATTCATTGATGCCCCCTTATAATATATTAATTCCTAAAGATACCCCTTCATTTTTGTTAGATATTCTCTTTTTCTTCTTCTTTGCTAATGGACATTTTGTCATTTTCTTGATTCGATATCATTGATATAAGATAAATAATTTAGATGCCCAGAGTATGATAAGAGAAGAAAAAGAAGAAATAACAAGTGGGTGTGTGAGAATAATATTAAAGAATATTTCTCTAAACAATTAACAATCATGATTCATGGATACTTTAGGATATTATTATAATAATGAGATCATCAATAATAAAATTTTGTTTATTTTGTTGATTCAAATTTAGAATTTGATTTTTTTTATAGTAAAAAATTCTCATAAATAATTATATCTAATTTTTTTACTATAGTAAAAAATTTTCACATAAAATCACATCTCAACTTAAATTAAAAATTTAAATCAACGAACTAAACGGGTCCTAAATAAAGTTTACATCTTTTTGCGCGGTGGCAGACAAAAATAATGTGACGCATGCTTTAATGGACTTTTTCTGTTATCCAGACAGACAGACAATCCTCTCATTATTTATTTGCTTCCGATTGACTCTCAAAAGAAGGAAGGAAAAAAATAGGAAATTTCCCCGTCATTTTTTTTAAATATTAGTATTTTTTAATTTAATTTAACTGTGATCATATCAATGCTCTTTCTTTATTTATCATTGAATTTATTTTATTTTTTAATTTAATTAAATTTTGATCAACTTTAGGTCCTGTTTACTTCGCTGATTCGAGTTTAGAATTTGAGTTTTTTTACAGTAAAAAGTTCTCACAAATAATTACATCTAACTTTTTTGTTACAGTAAAAAACTCTCACATAAAATCACATCTCAACTCGAATTCTAAACTCGAATCAGTGAAATGAACGGGGTCTTAATATAAATATAACGCTTAATAAACTGAAAACAAATACAAGTGTTCTAAAAAAAATAATAAAAGTTTTATGCATTGTTCATTTTATCGATTTAAATTTTTAATTTTATATTTTTATAATAAAAAAAATTTAAAAAAATATCACATCTAACTTATTTTATTACAATAAAAAATTTTTAAAAAATATTATAATCTGAATTGAAAATTTGAATACGTGAAATCTTATTAATGGCACGTTATCCTCGACATTTGAGTCAATTCAGCTACAGTAAAGAGTGTCTTCCATGGATGAGCTGTTCGCCATTTGATTACGCAGAGTACTTGGAATGATGACGCTTGGAATGATGATGCTTTTCTATAAATAACCATAAAGATTGGAGTGTCCTCCATGACGGGTACATGATATGATGAGACTGGTGCAGTACTCATTGCAAGTTCTCCACCAAACAATCAACTTAAGACACGTGATTTTATGCAAACTTTAAATATGTCATTTTGAATTTTAAATTTTAAATTTTAAATTTTTACAGTAAAAAATTATTAAAAAATATCATATTTAATTTTTTTTATTATAATAAAATTTTTTTAAAAAATATCACATTTTAACTTAAATTAAAAATTTAAATTCGTAAAGTGAGTGAGGAAAAATAAATTTAAGATCCGCGTAATTCGTTAATTTAAAATTTTAATTTAAATTAAGGAGAAGTTTGGTTCATAGATTACAATTATTTTTAATTTACGTGTATTTTTTATGAAAAAAATACTGTAACGAATCATGAATCATATAATTCAAATCATGATATGAATTATTTTACCAAACGTCTAAGTGTTCTAAAAAAAATAATAAAAGTTTTATGCATTGTTCATTTTATCGATTTAAATTTTTAATTTTATATTTTTATAATAAAAAAATTTTAAAAAAATATCACATCTAACTTATTTTATTACAATAAAAAATTTTTAAAAAATATTACAATCTCAAATTGAATTGAAAATTTGAATACGTGAAATCTTATTAATGGCACGTTATCCTCGACATTTGAGTCAATTCAGCTACAGTAAAGAGTGTCTTCCATGGATGAGCTGTTCGCCATTTGATTACGCAGAGTACTTGGAATGATGACGCTTGGAATGATGATGCTTTTCTATAAATAACCATAAAGATTGGAGTGTCCTCCATGACGGGTACATGATATGATGAGACTGGTGCAGTACTCATTGCAAGTTCTCCACCAAACAATCAACTTAAGACACGTGATTTTATGCAAACTTTAAATATGTCATTTTGAATTTTAAATTTTAAATTTTAAATTTTTACAGTAAAAAATTATTAAAAAATATCATATTTAATTTTTTTTATTATAATAAAATTTTTTTAAAAAATATCACATTTTAACTTAAATTAAAAATTTAAATTCGTAAAGTGAGTGAGGAAAAATAAATTTAAGATCCGCGTAATTCGTTAATTTAAAATTTTAATTTAAATTAAGGAGAAGTTTGGTTCATAGATTACAATTATTTTTAATTTACGTGTATTTTTTATGAAAAAAATATTGTAACGAATCATGAATCATATAATTCAAATCATGATATGAATTATTTTACCAAACGTCTCGTAAGATGTAATTTTATATTATAATTTTTTATATTATTAAAAAAATAAATATAATTAATTTTAAAATTTTTTTACTATAATAAAACTCAAATTTAAAATTTAAATTAATAAAATAAATAGACTTTATACAACCTAAACTCTACACAAAAATTTACTTTGACGCATGCTTTATATCTTTATTTGACTTTTTCTACTTTAAAAGCAACTTTTCGTTTGTCTTTGCGAGCTTTGTAAAATTAAAACTTTTTTATTTTATCAATTCGAGTTTAAAATTTAAGTTTTATTATAATAAAATACTTTTAAAAACAGTCACATTTAATTATTTTGTTACAGTAAAAAGTTTTCATATAAAATCACATATCAACTCAAATTAAAAATTTAAATCAGTAAACTAAACAGGCCCCTAGTCTTTCCTCTTTTTCTCTATAACAAAATGTGTTTGCATCTATCCAAAGACGAGTTCGTTTGGTACGAAGATTCAAATCAGGGTAATTTTAATCATGATTCTAGAATTAGAACCATAATTCATGATTTTGAGTTCAAATCATGATTCTGAATTCATGATTCAGAATTAGGGATTTAAATCACCTTGAATCAAGAGGGGAGGTGGTTTTAGAATGATGAATTGAGCTAGATTATGAATCATGATTCAGAATCATTCAAACCAAACATTGATTCTGAATCATAATTTAGAATCACTGTAAACAAACATTAATTCTGAACCAAGATCTAAAATCATGATTCTGGATCCATCTACCAAACACACCCTTATTATCTATTTGCTTCGGATTCCTTTTTTTTTTTTTTTTTTTTAACGTTATCCTCCACATGTGTGGAATAGAAGTGACTTGGGTGTTGGGTGTGGGGCTCCATCTTTAATCACCAAAATGCCAATACCAAAGTTGTTTTAAACTTTAAAGTTAAGATATAAATTGATAAGACTTTTAGTAAAACATAAAATTAAATAAACAAGCCAATTAACCCAACCCAATCCGAGGTCGAAAACTTTAAACTCTATTGGGTTGGAGAAAATCATTTCTATTGAGTTAGAATTTTCACAAGCGGAACATATTGAGTTGAATTGAAAAATAGTGAAACCCAACCCGACTGACCCGATTGATGTACATTTTAAATTTTAAAGTATAAATTCAGTTTGAAAGTCTTTCCCCTCAACCCATTGCCTCATTAAAAAAAATACAATATTTGTATTCATTTATTTCGTTTTTGGTGATATCCTTGCTTTTTTTTTTGAATGGATACTTCCCTTGCTTTTATTGCTTTTCCTTGCAAATTTGAGTCTAAATTGAACTTTTATAAATTAATAAAGAAGTTATCATTTATTTCTTATACATTTTTGTATAATCAATCGTATTTATCTAATACATTGAGATTTAACTTTTTTAATTTTAAAGAGCATCCTTTTTTTTCTTTTTTGTTTTGCTTATTTTGAAGTTTATTTTCAATTATATGTATGTTTTTTTATTACTTTTCTCTCTTAAATTGAATCTTTTTATATTATTAAGGAATTATTATTTAACTTTTTTTCCATTTGTAATTGTGAAGAGCGTTAAAAAAATAAGAAAACAATTCTTAAGTATCATCACTACATAAAAAAACATTGGCTTTCAGGCATGTAACGATGATGGCAAGCCCTTTATTAGTTTTTCTAAAATGGGCTTGGATCGCCCGTGACTACCTAGGAAATACCAGCCGTCGCATTTGGCGACATGCAAAAGTTTATATACGAAAAGGAACTCGTCCAACGGTAAATCCACATCGAACCTTTGGTCCTAGAGAATCCACATGTCGGCGAAGCAATACCAAAAGTTATGGGCCAGTTGTGTGGGGGAGATGCCGTGGAGCTCGCAAAGGTCCTTCACGAACGGGTGAATGGGAAGTGTCATTTGTTGGTCTTCGAATCGAATTCGGATGCGGAAGCGTGGCGGTAGGCGGATCGTGTATAATAAAAATTTTCATAAAACCTTTGAGATACTCTATAGATTATATTAATTTATGCACGAATAAATTAATCTCATTAATTCATTTATTAAGAACTCAATTAGAAAAAATACCCGGTGGCCGATTAGGATGATAACTTGAGTTCTTTGACCTCGAACAATCCTTGCTCCAAAGCTTTGTGTTTAGAAAACCAATGTCTTCTACGTCAATTCCTAGAATCCACAAAGACGTATGTGTGGGCACACATGAGACAAAACGGGTTACAATAAACACTCGAATTTTCACAAACACCAACCCATGCACGATGTGAAATTTTTGAAGAAAAATTTTACTATTATTGTTTATTTAAGCAAGTGCACCACGTTTTGCTATCATATTTGTTCTTCAAGTTTGTGCTATAGTTGTACTAGAAAGGTGGACCTCACAAACATAAATGGAAATTGTTGTCATCCATTATGTCATTCTTCTCACATTGGAAACCGATAGCTTCAATCATCATGAAATAGTCTTGTGTGGAAGTTTCTTATTCTTAGACCATTTGAACTTATGTTTGATATGTGGATTCTTCATGGATTTAAACTCATAGTTTTGATTTTATTACAATGTTTTTTTATGAATTTAAGCTCATGGTTTTTTATTCTGATACAATATTTTTCTCTCATAAAAAATTTAAATTTCAAAAGTCATAATTAAAATCACTGTTTTGGACCCTGGTTCGAACCTATATATCAAACGGGCTCTTATCATATGTTTGGTATGTGGATTCTTCATATGTTCAAACTACGAATTTCTTATTGTCGACAATAATAAATAAGATCTATCACGAAAAAAAAAGAGAAAAAGAAAAGGGAAAACAAGACTGCTAACTACGAATAAATCATCAAACATTATTGTCCAGTGTAGATTCTTATTGTCCTATAAGGACTACAAGTGAAAAACAAGTACCTCTATTTCACAACTCAAGTTATAACTTAAGTTATGGCTTAAGTTGTGTATGTGAGAGAAAAACACTGTAACAAAAAAAAGTTATGTTTAAATTTTTATTAGAAAAAACACTCTAACAATAAAACTTGAGTTGTAAAATGAACAAGGCCTCAAAAATATGCTGAGGGATGTTGGAAACGAGTTTCGATGCCAAAATATTCTTTTGAGTTAAACTCGTGGATTTTTTAATCCTGTGCAAGAGAATGTTGTCTCCTCCGCATTATGCTGGTTTTGAGCCTCTCATCACTTGGCTCTCGTCACCTCTCTCGCGTACAAAAGAGAAGTATCTCAAAAACTAGAAGACAAACGGGGAGGATACACAACGAAATAGGTCAAAATCATCAGTTCAAACTAATCAAAGGGCGAGATCTGTCTTCATCAAAGCTCAAACTAATCAGTTCAAGTCTCAGAAATGACGAAACAAAAGCATATGCACATGGAGCAAAGTAGATTTTTACATTTGTTTTGCAAAAAACACAAGAACAATATAGTAAACACTTTTTATTTTTTTTATTTCTCTTTATGTCTTTCACAAGAAAAAAAATGTGCCTGTGGATTATGCCTCCGAAGTAAATCTCCCTCAACAAGTTACACATTCCAGTTAAGCTATACATACAATTATAGTGTCTTGCTACCAAAAAAAAAAAAAAAAAAATTGAGAACATTGTCTCATTCAGCAGCCAATTTCTACACTCAGATCCTAGCCAGAACACCAAAAATTTTGCTTGCCTATTTTCTTAAGGTAAGCAGCTCAGTAAGCTGTTGTTTTCGCTCATTCGACGATGAGCACATAGCGTACAGGGAATACTTTGGGGGCAAGGCTTGGAGTGGTAGTCTATGCACTAAGCTGTATCCTCAAGGAACCTCTAAGAGCATCCGTTCATCGATGAGCAGCAAATTACAAAGCACGGGAAGGAATACCAAGACTTCATCACAGTTTCATTGCTTTTCATCAAACTGTTTCAGGTACTGACCGTTTTCTTTATTGCTCTCAATATACTCATGAGTCATGACAATGATCTATTCATTGATCTCCAATGTTTACATGTGTCATGAATCATATTGCAAGATCAATATTTTCCTAGGACCTGAGAGCAGCTGTCAATAGTTGGAATATGATTATAAATGAAACGGCTTCAACGTGAAAATAACGATGATAAATCTCAGTTATCAAGTGACGAAGCTGATAACCTCATTGCGATTCCGAACAAGTAAGAGGTATCAATCTTTTGACATCAGCTCCCAGACTTTGAAGCTTTGCATCTATATTTTCGTAACCCCGGTCAATGTGAGAAACACCACTGATCTCAGTGTTACCCGTTGCAGCCAATCCTGCTAATACCAATGACATCCCACCTCTCAAGTCTTTTGCAATGGGGGAAGAACCAGACAACAAGCTGGAAAATGACGATCACAAGGAGTTAGTCCATCAGATCCGATATCAAATCAAAGGAAGCTAGAATAACCATAGTTCAAAAGTTTCTCACACACCTTCCTTTATCCTTCCCAAGAACCAAAGCAGTGCTCCCACAAACCTGAATTCTTGCTCCAAGCTTGAGAAGTTCATTTGCTAGTAGAAATCAGCAAGACTTGGGTGTAAGAAATAGCACATAGCAGAGTGACCGGTATATGTTTAGAAGTACTATCAGCCATTTCAATATGAAAAACATTTGTACGAGGAAAAAAATATTTTCAGAGAAGGGGGCAAAAAGAATTCTCTCTCTTTGAATGAAATGAGTACTGTTAAAAAGAGGAAATAGAGGAATGCTACAACGGCGAAATCACTGCATGGCGATAAAGAAACAAACAAGAACACTCGAGCACGCCTTTAAAACTCCTCTTTTAGAACTTGTTCCAAGCAAGGAAAAATATGAAACTAGATGGTAAAGGACATTGCTCAATGCCGCACCATAAAATATGACTTATTGACAACATACCATGACCCATCCGCTTGTTAAAAACAGATTCCTCAACAATACTGGAACCATTACAGGTGGTGAGCAGAGCCATTGTTTGAGGTTGGAGATCTGTAGGAAAAGCAGGAAATGGCCCTGTCTTTACATTGAAACCATTCAAGTTTGCACCATCAGTGGAGACCGCCAAAATCTGAAGCACCAATACGTCAGCTATTGGAAGAGAAATTAATGGGATAAAAAAACGTTAAAAGTAAAAAAAAAGAACATTGAAAAGAAGGAATTACAATGACAACGTACTTCCAATGTGTCGTGAGACCGTTGTCTGATTTTGCAACCAGCAGCGCGGAGTTTTTCCGTCAAACACGAGACGTGAGAAGGAATGACCGGTGACATAGAGATGCACGAGCGAGTGATAGCAGCAGCTAGCATAAATGTGCCCGTTTCAATACGATCAGGATCAATTTTACATTCAGAGCCATGCAGCCAAGACTTTCCCTTAATAACAATCTTGTTACTTCCTGCTCCCTCTATACAGGCCCCACTTTCTATCAGAAAACGAGCAAGAGCAACCACCTCAGGTTCCTATGTTGGAAGTTGAGGCAAGAATTAGTTTAAAAAATAAACAAAATAAATAAAAGATTGGAATACTATTCTTAATTCCCTTCAATCACTTTTAACAATCAGAAACTGAAAAAACAGCGAGATCATGATGTTATACTTTTGCAACATTTGAAAGTAGAGTCACTCCATCGGCTAGACACGCGGCCATCATAAGAGTTTCGGTTGCTCCAACACTGGGATAATCAAGTTGGAACGTGCCCCCTACCAGTCCTCTCCCATTTGCAGCATATGCTTGAACTTTCCCATCCCTGTAATTTTTTCATAAGACTCAAACAATCAATTCCTTGGGCTACCATTTTTTTTTCTTTACGACCATTTTTTTCCCCCCCTTTACGACAATAACTGGCCACCCCACCCAATCCTTCTAAACCTCAAGATCTTGTCACAAAACAATGAGCACTTCTTCACAAGAAAAGGAAATAAAATGAAATGTATCATGGGGGAAGGTACTGGCTTAAGGAAGTAAAATCCCATAGAAAGAAGATACTAGTAGACAAAAGAATTATATCCA
Source organism: Morus notabilis (assembly GCF_000414095.1). Taxonomy (NCBI): domain Eukaryota; kingdom Viridiplantae; phylum Streptophyta; class Magnoliopsida; order Rosales; family Moraceae; genus Morus; species Morus notabilis. The sequence continues at coordinate 194,343 of NW_010366287.1, read as the reverse complement.
TATGTTCAAAAGAAATTACAATGGCTTTCAAGCAAAACAAAGAAAAAAAACAATGGCCAAAAGAGTCTAGAACAGCACGTCCAAAGCATTAATCAACGAAATATCAGCAAAACAAGAAGACTAAAATCTCTCACCTCAATTCCACAACAGCACCGAGAGCCCTGAGTCCTTGAACATACAAATCAACCGGACGAGCCCCAATGTCGCAGCCACGGCAAGGCGACCGCGGCGGCGCCGAACCGGGCCAGCAACGGCCCAATGACGAAGAACCCACCTCGCATTTCCGGATCTCGTCCGGACAAGGCTCCACCGACCGTACACCATCGGCATTAACCAATATTTCATCGCCCAAAACTTGAACTTCAGCGCCGAGAGAGGCCAAAACGGAAGCCATGGCGCGAGTGTCCGACAAGCAGGGCACGTTGGCGAGCTTCGAAGTTCCGGAGCAGAAAAGGGTCGCGGCGAGAATCGGTAGCGAGGAGTTCTTGGAGCCGCTTATGGCGACGTGGCCGGAGAGCTTTGAAGGACCGGTGATGACGAGCTTGGAGGAGTGGTTTTGGTTATGGAGATGAAGAGGAGGAGATGGTGGGTTTTGGAGAGATGGGTTGAGGGGTTTTGGTGGGTCTTGGGATTTTGGAACGTTGAAGGAGCAGAAGGAGGTAGCCATTGAATGGAAAGGAAGGAAGAAAAGGCTTTGTTGCCGACAAGTTCCTTCTTTTTCTTTTATTTTATTCTATTTTTATTTTTTTTGAAAATCCAAGTTCTTTCTTTTTCTGTTTTTCTTTATTCTGTTTGTGGGATTTTTTTTTTCTTTCGACAGTGCAAATTTGTTTGTGCGCGTGTACTCTGTGCACCATGCACATGCAAACATGGACGAACATGCCTCCCATATTTCTAAAATTTCCATCAAAATCTCCGTAAATCTAAAGTGTCGAAATATTTTTTCTTATAAAAGAATTTCTCCTATATTTATCAAAATTTACTAAAAATTTTGAGAGAAACCTTTTTTTATATTCAAAAGATATATTGGAATCTTAAAAATTCTAAAATTTCGATGGAAACTTCAAAATATCATAGAAATATCACAAGTTCTCGAGAAAATTTCAGTAAATACCGATAAAAATATCAATGTTACAAACTTGACATTCTCATACAAATAAACCATGGTTTTATTCACGCTCCTCTTTTATTTATAATTTCTTATATAAAAAAACATATAAAATGACAAAAAAGACAATTATAATAGACTTAATTACATAAGTAAACTTTATTATAAAAATATTGATTTTTTTTTCCTCTTCACACACCCCACATGCCATATTCTCAAATTACAAACAATTACTATTTTAAAATTTATGATCAAATTTTAATTTTTACCATTTAATAGTTATTCTAAAAAATTACATAGAGGTATGTTAAATTTTCTTGCCTGTTTGTTCTATGGCGATTGATGTTTTGCCTTTTTTGTATTAATAATTTTTTTATTTTTCTAATTATTTCATTTTTCAAAAGGGAAATTATTATTTTTACGTTTCTTATAAAGTAGAATTGATTTTTTTTTTCATTTTGTTCTTTTTTATGCTTATTACGCTCATTTATTTATTTTTCTTTTATTCATTTTGGATTTTTTATGATACCTTAATAATATAATAATTTTGTTGCCGTCTTTTTTTATTTATTTTTTATTTCTTGAATTATATTGCTTTCTATTTTATATTTTTGAGTGTTCTTTATGTTTTTTTTTAAAATATTTTAATAAAGTTTCTTCTTGTATAAAAAAAAAATGCGTCATGCATAAAGCTTCAACTAAAAAAATAGAGAAATATAGAAATAATAATATTAAAATAAAATAATTGGTGTTAAAAGAAAAATAAAATGATCAAGAATTAATAATCTTATGAAAATAGTTTGGAGTAATTCTGGAATAATAAAAGTGTGTAGAAAGTAATTTTAACTATTTTAAAATTATGTGAGATGTGTATTTAGAAAGGGGATCTAGAAAATAAAAAAGAGTGTGAGTAGAACCATCTTTATGATTTCCTAATTATTGTGTGAGGTAATTATATAATTGGTATTTGTATTCAATACATACTTTTTGTGTGTATTATATTTCGGCTAATCAAGCCGTAATCCAAGTGTAGAGTGCTTATTAAGGCTTGTTTGTTTCACTTTTGAATCATAACTCAAACTTTTTGTTAGTGATTATAGTGTTTTCGTTCATAAAAATTCAAATTCAACTTTTTATGTTATAGTATTTTTTCTCATATAAATTCACCTTTCAATTTAAGGTCCCAACTCAAACGAGCGAAACGAATGAAGCCTAATTATTAAAAAAATGAAATTGCCAAGATTAGAATTTTGATGGGCACGTGCACACTCGCACGTACTATTTTGACTATCTCGTCCAACCACTTAAGCTAACCTCAAGTGACCAAAGTGGGAAATTATTTGCGTCTTTTTTTTATTTCTTTTTTCCTACCATATTGGTCAGCACATTTTTTAAAGCCAAAAGAAAAAATTATTTGACGTGTCAGTTAAGTATGGAGATGAAGGGTTTGGTCGACTATCATTTTCTCAAAGATTTCATCAAAGATATTATTTTGGTATTTAAAAGGCAATGCGGATCTCTAACATATTAGATTTATTGGTGCGGGGATATTGCAAAGAAAAAGGTACCGACAGAAACATTTCATTTTCACTTCCTTCTTTTGGAAATAAGGGATTGTGCATTGTCTATCTACAATCTACAATGCTACAAAATAAGATGATCTCAAACAGTGATGGAGTCAATATTTTATTTTAATAAATATGTATTTTAAATTTTTTTAATAAATTATTTTAATAAAAATATATAAAAAAATATATTTATTTTAATGGGAGCATATATTATTTCAATATGAGTTTAAATATAAAATTTTTAAATTTTTAAAAATAATATTTTTTAAAAAAAAATTTATCACTAAACTGTACTTAAATCCGCCATCTCAAAACAACTCGTCAACTCACATACAATTTGTCAGGATGGAGCCATAAATATATATTTTTTTCTTTACATGTCCCCACTGGATTCAATGTGACTTTGTTCTTTTTTTTTTTTTTTTTTTAAATTTACGTGTCCCACTCGATTCAATGTGGCTCTGTCACTATGCTCTATCTCTATGGCTCCAGCCCTCCACCACGGATTCTTTTGTTTGTTGTTTTCCTTTCTCTAAATTTTTGTACAGAAAAAATGTGTTCGTTCACCGTATATATTTTAAAGGTCTCATTTATTTCACCGATTTAAGTTTATAATTCAAATTTTATTATAGTAAAAAGCTCTAAAAAATAATCACATCTAACCTTTTTGTTACAATAAAAAACTCTCACATAAAATCACATATCAACTCGAATTAAAAATTTAAATCAACGAACTAAACGGGCTAAAAAAAAGCCAATGTCCCATACCACCTAAACCCATACTTTTCCTTCTCCGCTTAGGCCCGAGGGCTTTGTAAAAATAACTCAATAGAAAAGTTTTATTAGTAAAATAACTTTTTAAAAATTTTTATTTGTAAAATGACCACTTTTTATAAAGAATGATTAGGTGGTCATTCTTCATAAAAAATAAAGGAGGTCATTTTACTAATTTTATTTTGTTAGATAGTCATTCTAGCATATTGCCCCTTAGGCTCGCAATATGGACCCTTTTTTATTTATTTATTTTTTTGTTTTGTTTTTTGAAATGGAATATGAATTCGTTTTAGCCTTTATATCACACCTACCAAAAATACAATAAAAGTTCCGAGAGTAATATCTTGCTACACCTATCACCAATCGCCAATCAATAAGAAAGCAAATAGATTTTCATATTTTTTATTTCATTTTTATACCTTATAACATTCAGCAAAAAAAAAAAAAAAAAAAAAAAAAAAAAAAAAAAAAAAAAAAAAAAAAAAAAAAAAAAAAAAAAAAAAAAGGGTAAAACAGATGGGGTTTTCACAAGTGACAAATGGAGGAGTGTGAAGGAAAAGAAATATGATTCGTCTACGTATGTTAAAGATTAAAGAAAAAAGAAAATACAACAAATACACATTTTATATCTATATTTAAAGCAAATAACACATTTTTAAAATGATGTTAAATTATAACATATTTGATTTTGCACTTAAAATTGGTTCTTCCGTCGCCGGATAAGAAGAGCAACCGGTGGGCACGACGGAATGACGGCCACCGATCGGGATCTCCTCTGAACATGGTTCTCCCGTCGCGTGGCGGAGTTCGATTGGGAGATATCTGTTGCATGGCCAATCTCTGCTTTTTGTTGCTCCACTCGAGTTCCATTCCTCGATCTGGATACTTCGTGAACAGATTCGGCCGCCGTCGTGATTCCTCGATCCCGATGCTTCGCGAACAGATCGGCCGCCGTCGTGAGACTCTGGTTCCGGTCTTCTTCTCTGGCGAAGCAACCGGAGTTGGTGAGATCAGTTACCGCGCTTGGAGTCCACGAACTGTCGCCTTTGAGATTGCGATCTATGGTCGCCGGACGATTTTCACAACGGACGATGGACGACAGAGGCTTCGTCTGGCGGCGGCGGCAGCTTTGGTATTGTCGGAGGCCAACAGAGGCCGTCGCTGACCAGATGCGTCGTGAACCATATACGTCGCCGGCGACATCATTTCTTCGTTTGTGCTAGTCATGCGAGAAAGAGAGGCGATTTTGAGTTCGGATTTTTCGGATTTTTGTATGTGTTGGTGAGTTTTGGATCTGAGTTTGTCATTTCATGATTTTTGTTGTTCTTTGGTTTCCGGCGAGAGTTTCAGTCTGAGTTTGCGATTTTATTTTTTGATTTTTTTGGGTAATTCTGATATGTACGGGGTAATACAACATTTACAGGTATTTATATGCTATTTACTAGCATCGGTAAAATATAACATTTTTGAGTAAATATGATATTAAATGATAAATATATTTACCATTATCGACTCCGGTGATTGAATTTTTGAGTAACTAGGATATTTATAAGTAAATATGGATATTTACTCGCCGCCATCACTGACGACTAGATTTTTTAATTTTTAAATAAATATAATATTTATAGATAAATACGATATTTATCAATAAATATGTTATTTACCAATCACTAGCGCCAGTGACTGAATTTTTAGATAACTATAGTATTTACGAATAAATATAATATTAATTGATAATTACAATATTTACCGGTGTAAATACGGATAAATATGATATTTATGAATAAATATAATATTTACTGGTATAAATACAATATTTGCCAGTTACCTGTGTCAGCCGTTGGTAACAAATTGCCAGAGCCGGCCGCCGGTGTTGGCCATGGTGGACCTAACTAGAGGAGGGAATGAAAGAGATGACTTAAGGGTAATTTTGGGATTTTAATATTGTTTGAAGCCTAAGAAATTAAGTTCCTATTTGTTTTATAGGTTCAAGTTACTGTTTAAACCTGTGTTTTTCTTATAAAATTTTAATTTTTATTTAATTTTTTCTATTTAAACCTACGAACCAAAAGGCCATAAATTATATTAAAAACTACATATTTTAAAAAGGTATGCTATAATTTACTAATCCCCTTATTAATTGTGCTATTTCACTCGTTCTCTCTACAAATAAATGTCGAAGGAATAAAGGCCCAGTGAGGCTTCAGCTCTTGTAAACTTTTTATTATTTATACTTGCACCTCATGCAAAAGTTAAGAACTTCATTTATTCTGCATACAAATGAAAAATTATCACTTTAAGTCAAAATCCAACTGATATCCCCAAGTACTTAGCACACTAGTAATATCTTGAATTTTTAAATAAAACTCTTTATTATTTTCTCTTATTTTCTTATTTTTTATTTTTACCGTGTTCGTATACCCTTTTAAAAAAGAAAGCTTATGCAATAATTCCTTGAGAAGAATTTTTAAATTAGGCACCATAAATTTTTTTTAATTAATAAGAAAATGTACGTAGCATCCCTAGTTCAGTAATCAATTATTGTGATATGCTTATAACATTTTAATTCTTTTTATTTCGTTTGTAGTTCTATTTTGTTCCTTAATTTGGAAATTATGTACTTAGTAAATTGTACCATATGTAACAAGAAAAACAAAATCAAGATTCTTAGGAAGCCATTTCTACTCAAAATGTAAGTAATGTGTTCCGTTCACTTCGCTGATTCGAGTTTGTAATTCGAGTTAAGATATGATTTTATGTGAGAGCTTTTTACTGTAGCAAAAAAGTTAAATGTGACTATTTCTGAGAATTTTTTACTGTAACAAAACTCGAATTTTAAACTCAAATTGGTAAAGTGAACGGGTGCTTGCTTCGATCTGGATCCAACTTGATTCTTCTATTATCCCCACTGGGTTATGATCGTATCTTAAAACTTTGCATAAAAATTTTATCAACGAGAATATTGAATATATCTTTTTCGATGTATAGTAACAACAATAAAAACAATAACAACAGGTATAATTAATGCCAACATCATAGATTGAATGGGTATATATTTATTGCTTTTCTTAAACCATTTTTTGTGCAAGATCCAATACTTTTCGATTCCTAGCACTATTTATTAGAACATAACACACTCGATAAAAAATGTATTTGCTAAATTTAAGATATGTACAAAAAAATATCTTTAAACATAAAATAATGTGAAGATTAGTTCCTCTCTTATCCAATCTTTACTATTTTACAAAACAAAACAAAAAAATTAATTTGTTTCCTTTTTAATTCATCCAACGTCATTCAATGAATTTTCACCTATATATTAGATAAAGTATAAAATCTCTAAATCAAAGAAAACAAAATAGAACGACAATAGAAATAAAAGGAATAAAGTGTTATAAACATATCACAATCATGTCCAATTGATTACTCTATTAGGATGTTACATTTTTCTTATCTAGAAATTTTATGATCCCTAATTTTAAAATTCTTCCCAATGGAATTATTGCATAAACATTCTTCTCTTTTTTTTTTTTTATAATAAAAAGGAGATACTTAAACTGAGAAAAAATAAAAAAAAAAAAATAAAAGAAATAATAAAGATTTACCCTATTTTAAAATTCAAGAAATTACTAGTTCACTAAGTACTTAGGATATTAATTGGATTTTTGTTTAAAGCGATAATTTTTCATTTGTTAATTTCTTTAATTTCTTTCATGTGCACGTGTCGGCCTTTCTATCTCACGTGCTCACCCACTCTTTCATTTGCTCACCTTAGTTCTTCTTTTAGGCCTACTTTCATGTTGCTCTCTTTCTTCTTAACTTTGTTTTGTTTTTTCTATTAAAAAAATTACATAAACGGTTTGTTGTACTGCATTATTTATTTAGGAGGCTTTTATTTTTCAATCCTTCATGGAATAGACGGTTTGTTATACTGCATTATTTATTCGGAGAAAGAGGAAAATAGGTCAAGACTTGATATGAATTAAAATTAATAGGCCAATAGTTTACATAAATTAATAAATATGCCAAATTACTGTTTTTATCCATAACTTGTCTGGTTATGAATCATAACTTGACAAGTTATTGTCCATAAATCACGATTTTTATTCATAATTTGTCTGGTTATGAATCATAACTTAACAAGTTTGTCCATAACTTATCTGATTATGAACCATAACTTGACAAATTATGACCTATTAATTTCTATAACTAAAAGTTGACCTATATACTTTTTAAACTTTTCATATTGACCTATTTTCTACTATTTTTGTTATTTATTTAGATGTTAGAAGGCTTTTATTTTTCAATCCTTCATATAGAATAGACGCCCTTCTTTCTTTTTTTTTTTTTCTTCTTTCCTACATATTTTCTGTGATTTTTTTTTTCAAAGAAATTATTTTTTAAAAGAAAATTAATTGAATTTATTTAGACATGCAACCCAGAGGAAAATAAAAAAAAAATACTAAATATTGATAAAGTGGGACAATTTAGAATTTTCATAGAGTAAATTCGATAAATCCCATATGTATTAGAATTAGTTATGTGATAAATTTGGGATTTACGTAATAAATCTTGAAGTAGATTTATCTTCTAAACTCTGTAATTCCTACTTCAACATCTGTCTTTGCCTGCTTAAATGTGGCGAGCAAATACTTAAACGTGTCTCATTGGTTGCTCAAAGAAGCGTCTTGTCATGTGGCTTTTAAATATGGACTTTATTATACACGTGTCTTTTATGTTTTAAAAAGTGCTTAGGTAACCACTACAGTTCCGTTCACTTCACCGATTCGAGTTTATAATTTAAATTTTATTACAATAAAAAGTTATCATAAACAGTCACATCTAACTTTTTTATTACAGTAAAAAACTCTCATATAAAATTACATCTCAACTCAAATTACAAACTCGAATCAACGAAGTGAACAGACCCTACAAAGATAAGAAATTAATCCCGTTCTCTCTCTTTTTCTTTTTTTTTTCTTTTTTTTTTCTTTTTTTTTTCCCGTTTTTCTACCTACAAAGTATCTAAGGATTTAACGTGTGTAAACTATATCAACTCTCTTTTCTCACATATATAGATATGTTATTAATGTTCATCTGTTTTTCTCTTAGCATTTTCTTCTTTGGGGGTTTTTTTTTTTATCCACACTTATTTAAGTAAAATTTAACTAGGTGTCCAAAGTAAAATTTTACTCCACAATGACACTTAACTAGGTGCACTTGAGAATTAAGTGTCCAAAGTCACGCACTCAAGTTCAAAATTTGGTAAAAGTCTGTTAGGTCCTGGGACTAGATCTAACACAACACTTTCATTTTGGTATTCTTCTCAGCAGCTTGTACATACCAAAGATGTTCTTGTACTGCCAAACGTTTGGGATGAAAAATGAGCGGTACATGGGGGGTGAGAGCTCCCGGTCGAGATAAGGAAGTGCTCCGATGACCTAAATTCAACGTGTGAACTTTAGTAACCTCGCGGGAGAAACAAAAACCGAAACAAAAAAACAATGTGAGGTTAGTGGAAGAAGATTGAATCTTACCTCCCATGTTGACGCATCGCTTCCACGATAAGGGTACGGTCGACTAAGATGCAGCTCAACAAGCAGCGTGCAAGCTTCAACGTTTCCGAGCTGCAACCATGAAATGAAGGGTCATTGTGTAATGAAATGGAGATTTTGCAAAACTAGAAACTTGACAAGTGTAGGGCAACTATATTCATTAGTTTGAACTTTAAACCAAAAAAAAAAAGAAACTGATTACATATTGGTCATCTGATGCTTTGTTCTTGTTGTTAAAGTACGGTGGTGCTGCTGCAGTTCCTCCCAGTGTAGAATTAAAAGGGACAGGCAGGAGTCCTCGAAAACCGTCATCGATCCATCTGACTTCTCCGATAAAACCCGGAACGAAAAATGATGATGGGAACCGGTGCCATTCACTTCCAACACAAAGTACAGAACCTGCAAAATAGGGATACAGGTTTCAGATGGGCATGCCTTGTCTAAAACAAGTATACTTATAGTCGTACGATCTCTAACTGATTAGTGTTTGATATTATACATTCATAGAAAACATAAGAAAGAAAGAAAATGTGTAATTCCTTCATACATTCTAAACAACAATGTCGAAATGAATTCCATGCGACTGGTCAAAAGGTCTAAATAGCTGGTCCTTACTTTTTCCTACGTCTTCATGGTGCTCTAAAAGCTTGTAAATCTCCAAAGGAGCAGAATAACCGTTGATCAGAGAGAACGTACGAGCATGGGAAGCACATAAAATGAGGCTAAGAACCACTGGTCTAAGCGTTTTCGCTATCTACAGAGGAAAGAAAGCGTGTGAGAAAAAAATATTCGTCTGGAATAGAGAATAGGAGGTTTAAAGAAATATAGGATATGCTCACCATGACCAACACATAATTTTTAGTGGGATCGTATTTGTCACTGAAAAAATCAGGAAAGCTGTCAATGACAGCTGAAGCAGCAACGCAAATAAGCGGATATATTGGATAAAGGAACCTGCAACAGAAATTACAAATATCAAATCTTAATCCAAGCTCAGATAGGCACTAATTAATATCAAGTCCCCAGTATCTACAGATATTTAGTAGTGTAACCAAAAAGTTGAAATCCTGAGTATCTACAATACTCTTTTTTTTTTTTTTTTTTTTTTTTTGAGGAGAAAAAAGCATCACAGAAATGCAGAGTTCAAACTGGAATGTATCTCGTCAGAAATCATGCTAGATATTTAGGAGAAGAAAAACTTAGCTCATGGTCAGAAAATGAAAATGAATATACACTACTGCTCTTTTCTTGTCAGTACAAGTAAAAATAAATAAATTAATAATAAATGAAACAAGATGAAAAAAGGTACAACTTTATAAAAGAATTCACAGCTATTATACCGTTTCAAAATATTAAACAAATGGTAGAAAAGGATATCATAGATATTAACACAAATATACGCATTAGCTCTTTTGCTTAGATTCCGTTTCCTCTATTTCGGCCTAGAGATTATGGTGAAGAAAAAGAACAAAAACAAAAAACACTTTAAAAGCATTTATTTTTGCTACTTTGGAATAAGGATTTTTTTTTTTTTTTTTTTTTTTTTTTTTTTGGGGGGGGGGGG
>NW_010366287.1:161531-183743 GCF_000414095.1 Morus notabilis | reverse complement strand
GTGAGGTAAGAGACATAATCCTTCGTCAACATTAGGTGGTTACTAGGAAAATAACATGGGTGGTTGCTAGGAATACAAATGTGAACGGATAAGTGTTACAATCTGAAAATATAGTATAATTCTCAATGGAATTGTCAGATTAAGTCTAACCTTTCTTCTTTGTGTGGCTGCAACGACATAAATGTCAACCAGAGATATATAGGAGAAACCACAATTAGCAGGTCTGGGGCATACTTTTTCCTCACAATTGGCAATATTACGAGAAAGAGCAATGCAAGTACAAAACAGAAGTTGAAATTGTTAAACCCATTCCTCAAATAATAAAGTGGCCCTTCAGTTCCATATAAATGGCTCTCGCCACCTCCAGCAACATTATAGAGCAACAAATTTAACACGGACGATGTCCATTTTCCGTAGTAGGAGTAGTCCACAAGAAGCGATAATGCCTAGAAAGATTCCAAAAATTTATCGAAATGAGTAACATGGGACATAATGGCTTCGTTTATCCAAATTTCATAACGATGTAGGTCCATAAAAGCAACAAAAATGAAGTAATTATACTTACAAGAAGGGCAACAGAGGTGACAGCACCGGCAACAAACACTTGTTTGAATTTTCTGGCTAAAGAGAAGAATGTCACTGGCAGAAAAGCCAAGATTGAGAATGGCCAGCCAAGAATAACACCAACTGCGGCAACTGCCACTGCCATAGCAGGTTTCTCAAGAAGAAATAGACCCGATGATAGAGACATGGCATACATAGAGAATGAACTTGGCAAGAAACCTGGCGAACATTATCAAGACATTGAATAAGATACCTCCAAGAGACAATTAGACATGTTTGCTCTGCCACCTTATAAATCAAGAAAACGCATCTTAAGAGCAAAAACAAAACATGGACCACAAAGAAGCATGATACTGTGATGCAAAAAAAAAAACTCTTAACGGAACTTTTGAAATCAGAAAAACCGAAAGGGATAACTCACTAGTGCTAGCAAAAAAACAACCACTGGTTAAGCACAACATCGCAAGTGTGTAAGAAGCAAGACGCTTTCCGTATTTCCTTGAAAGAGCTACAACAAGAACAGTTTCCGTGATAACAGAGAGCAGACCAAGAAACAGTCTTACAGCATAAAATACTCTCACCTGAAAAAAAAAAAAAAAAAAAAAAAAATTGTTCAAGGACAATATGAAGATAAATAAATAAATGACCGTAAATAATTATAAAAACAGTTCTGAAGGCATAAAAGATTCTTACTTTTTCCTCACCAAACAGCCACGAGGCAGGTCGACCCACCAACTCATGGAAGAGAATATACAAATACGACCTAAGTGCAAACTGGGAACTGGAAAAAAGGCATACAATAGCAATTAATGTTTCACCAGTATATTTATCTAAATATGAATTTTTCTAAGTAGCTCAAACTTTAGAAACTATTTTAAAGAATGATAGGGAAAAAGAGATGGATAGATAAAAGAGGAAAAGAAGAGGAGTGTCATATATAAGATAGATTCCAACCTCACCAAATCTGAAATCCTCTAAGTTGCATATTCCAAAAGTTGTCTAACCTATAGAATAATATCCTAATAAATGCATGACTCCTCCAAAAAAAGAAAGGAGGTCAACGACACAGTGAAGTTTGCAACAATACTGGTCGAACTTGAGCATCTGATTTCATCTAAAATGCTAACTTGAGTTCGAAATCTTACATCAATGATTGCAAATCAGCTACTTCTGTAACACCTTTGCTCTATTTTACTATCAGTTTCGACTTGTTTTCCAGATTTCTTAATTGGCATTGAGAAAGAATGCGAGATGGTTAAGAACAAGAGAGTGAGATGAAATATTGTACAAGGACCAAAAGAGGATAAACCAGAGCAGGACATTGCATGAAGAATTGCCAATAATATAAGTAGGGCATAGTGGTTTTCTAAAAGGCAACTTTTTGCACTGGTGGAATGACAACCCTCCGATCCCCGTCCTCGCCCATAATGATGACATTTTACTTAACAACTAAGTTAAATTACATGCACAGTAGCTTTGTTACACTCACTTCATCACCAACCCTCTGATCCCCATCCTTGCCCACAATGATGACAGTTTACTTAACAACTAAGTTATAAAATTACATTCACAATAGCTTTGTTACACTCGCTTCATCACCAAGCCTTGAGTTGATTGCTTATGGCTCACATTTTAACATTACAGTCATCAACTGAAGTTTCGAATATTTAGCGAAAAGCTTTACTTTCTTTTCTCACTCTATGCCTGAGAGGACTGGAAATTAAAAACACAATGTAGACAAAAATACAAGCATCTTTGCAAATTAAATTTCACTATCTATCAGACTATCAGGTCTTGAAATACACAGAAACTTACTCTTATCGTTGTTTGTCAAGTCAAATAGCCCGTTGTTTGGCGGGTTTGAACTACCGTACTGTTTTTCGAATTTCTATTCAAACTTTCTGTTTAAAACTATGAACCAAAGGGGTCAAAAATCTAATATCCTCCTCGCATTTTCGGTCTTTTTTTCTTTTGCTGGAGAAAAAATGCATTTTGTTTTACTAAGCTTAGACCTTTGTTCACATTACCAAGGCCAAGACCTAAAGATAAAAACAAGATAGCCCAAACCCAAATTTCCCAACTTTTTTATCTCTTTTTCCATCAACCAAACACAACCCACAAAAAATGTCACTTTTTCTTCCTCTTTCCTAAATTCTCCATCCTCAATTTTTGAAAAAAAAAAAAAAAAAAAAAAAAAAAAAAAAAGCAAAACCCCACTGCAAATTAAATTCAATAAAAACCCAGATAGAAAAACTCCAGGAAAAAGAACAATCTTCATATAGGAAATGAAAATGAGATCAAATAGAAGGAAAAAAAAATAAAGTGGGTTACCTGTATTCCCAAGTTTGGAAGCCGAATTTGTAGAGAAGATAATGGAGAGGCTCCCAATAGTTGAAGACCTCATCACAGTCGTGAATGATGTTTGACATTGCGCTCATATGCCTCAAGATTCCCAATGCCAAAAATGGCAAAATCCAACTCAACCCCTTGTTTCCTTCTTCATCGGACTCTGATTTCCCTGGTTTATCGAGTTTCGTGTACGACGACGACGATGATGACGATGGATCGGACGGCTGAGGGCGTCTCTTCCTTGTCGACATAGCCATGGTGAAGCTAGAATCTGTAGCTTCTGTATTGGTGTGCTTGAAACAGAGGAGAAGAAAGAAAGAAAGAGAGAAACGACGGTCTGGTGTAGGACTAGAAAATGATCCTTTCCTTCCTTATGAAGCAAAAACAGTATTATTTGTAGCACTTCTAAGTATTATTACTAACTTTGGAAATTCAGTTTGTTTTCTTTTGTTGTTTTTTTTATAAGAAGATCTAAATTTATTTAAAAGTTTTTTAAGTTTTTTTCCTTTTATTTTTTTTTTATTTTTGAGCAAATCCTCTTTTATTATTCTGTTAAGAGTTTAATTTAGTAAAAAGAATATTAACCAGAACAGATTTAAAAGGAGAAGAAGTTTCTGATGGGACAAATTAGATGGTAAATATTTATTGGGTGCATATTAAAAAAAGAGAGAAATTTTCATTAATGTCATTAAAAAAGATAATATTATTTTATTTCTGTCTCAATTTTAAAATTTTCATTTATACTATTAATATTCTGATAAGATATCTTTTATATTCTATTTGAATAATTTTTTTTTCACGGTGTATTTTTATTCTATATTCTATCAGAATATTTTTTTAATGACATAATTAATAAGAGGGTGAAAAACAATAGCTCTTTCTTATAATTTTATCTAAAAATAATATTTGAGAGTATTTTTTTTTTCTTTCGAACTGTTTTAGAGAGTATTGAAAAAAAAAAGGACAAAATTAAAGATGATTTCAATAAATTAGCTAGAGATGATAATAATTTTCACGGAAAAGGGGCCTCACCCTGAATAGAGCGGGGATGGAAGACAATTATTAGGGATGGGGATAGATATGAGGACAAAATCTAGTTCCCAATTCGTGATGGGGGGAGGGGACGGAGGAAGTACTCCCCACCCCACCTCCGCCTCAATATTAATGTGTTTTTTTTATGTATATATATATATACATATATATAGATACAAAGAAGCATTGTTCATTTCATGACTCAAATTATATTGCGACAGTACTTTCTTTCATAAAAATTTAAATTCAATTTTTTTACTACAGTATTTTTCTCTCACATACACAACTCAAGTCATGACTTAGTTGTGTAGATAAACATACACATAATCTCTTAAAATTACTTTTACTTGAAAAAAGGGGTAACTGCATTTTTAAGGGATATTTATATTTTAATATCTTATGTTTTGGGTTTATTCAAAATCTATACCTTCAACTTTTTATCACATCAAATGTATATTTTCATATTAGATTTAGTATACAAATCTATATCTTATCTCGGTCAATAATTGATTTTGACTTTTAAAATGACTAAGTATCCTTGAGAAAAAGAGAGAAAATAAAACTAAAACTTTCTAATAGTATAAAAAGTTAAAAATTAAAAATACAAAAAACACATTTTAATGGTATTTTGTAAACTTTTTAGACTAATACCATAATTAAGTTTTTTTCATTAGCTTTTTTCTTTTTCTATTTTCTATTCAAGGACATTTTAGGAACTTTAAAGGTCAAAATTGAGGGTTGACTGTAGAAAGCTATAAATTTGACTATTAAATCTAAAATAAAGGTATACATTTGATGAGATTAAGTTACTTTAATTTTAAAATACAATCCTATATAACGAGAAATGAGACAATTATAACGAAAGCTCTCTCAATAGAGAATTTCCGACTCCAAACCCACTCCTCTTTATGCGGAGATAAAGACAGAAATGAGAATTGTTTAGAGGAAGCGGGGATGGAGATGGGAGTTAATCCTCCCCCCCCCCCCCCCCCCTCCATTACCATCCGTAAAATTAGCTATATAATGATTTGCTCCGGACTCAAACCTGAAACTATACGGCCGGCTGGATTAGACAATTTACTTGTTAAACAAAGTGAGAATAATTCAAAAGATAAAGGACAAAATGGGAAATAAATTGGAGAACATTTTTTTCGGTGGTGTAGACCGATGTTTTTGTACATCTTGGTAGACTATTTACATTACTTTTAGGAAAATGAATCTAATGTCTCATTTGCCTTACCACAACCATAACAGTTGGGATGCTATCAATCTCTAGAATGCTCGTAAATTGGATGCACTAAACAAAACATTGTGCCTAGCCATATTCCTTGCAAGCATTCATGATCTGTAGTGCCATTTTCACTCTCCACTGTAACACCTTTGTAAAAGGGTGATATCGCAAACAAATTAATTACTGGAGAACTCAATTGGGTAAAGTGAATATTTCTATTTGGACATAATTTAACACAAAATTGATACATTTCATCCCCTTGTAGCCTTTATCCAAGTTAAGTTCTATAAACCAATAGAATCGAAAGGAATTACTCAGAATCTTCCTTTTGCTTTTTTGATGCATACTCGTTGCCGTCACCATGTCTCAATTTAGCTTCACGGCGCTCCCTCTTCACTCCCTTTGCTTTGTTAGGTAAAGCCATCTCTCCAACCTAAATGCCCAAACAGGGGGGAAAAAGGGAATAAACATCAACACATATGGATGGAATTTAAACTAGCCATTCTTCTCTGGTGTACCAAGAACAAATGGTTGAAAATAACTTTGTTGCTACATTAGTAGATGAAATTGAATGAATCTGACACCCTCTTTTACCTTCTGATCTGGAATGTATACTTTTCCAATTTTGCCCTCTATCACATCCTTGCTAACGTTTTTCTCCTGCCATGAACAAACAACAATCATTTTACAGATGTGTTGCTTTGCTACGCTTACGAGACAATATGAAACGAGATAATCAAGTTATCAAACCTTCTTCTTGGGCTTATCTCTGGTTGTTTTCATGGCTTCTCTTCTTAGGCCTTCATTAGGTAGACGATGTCGACGAACTACAAAATCCATGGATGGGCCAACTTCAACCAGTTCCATCCTTGGTACTATTGTGCCAGATCTTTTAAGTTGTAACGCACAGTGCGTAAAAAACACCCTATTCAGAGACACAGCCGTACATACATATGCACGGTCCACTCCAGCAAGATTTAAATTTTCTACAACCTGCACATAATTGAATAAGCAACATCCCCCAAACTAAAAGAAAAACAGTAAATGACTTGAGGAAAAGAAAATGTTACCTCTCCTCGGAACAGGTCAAGTAAAACTTCCTTCAAATGTTTCAACTCTTCAACGCTATCAAACCCTTCTCCAATAAAAGCAATAAAAGGTTTCGAGCCTGCCTTTGGAGCTAGTTTCTTATCATACGAAAATGATTCCAAGGGTTTAAAATTTTCAACCCCAACCTCTACAAGGTCATATATGTGGTGGTCATAAGTTCTACCAATAACAAGATTGTCAGGTCGCTTCTTTGAGTGGGAACCATACTGCAAAACAAGGAAATAGAAAAAATAAACGGGGATGTTCAAAGTATAAGGACGTCACTAATAAAGAAAAAGTGCTAATAATTTTTCATCCCGACTAGCTATCTACTAAACATGAGGAAGGGTTCAGTTTGTTTGTTTGTTTCTTTTTTTTTTTTTTTATTATTAATGGGGATTCAAGAACTGCCAAGGAAAGAAGGTTTTAGAGTATTTGACGATCATTTCAGCCTCTCAATTTCCTGTGAGAAAGAAAAAAAAAAAAACTGATAAAATTTTTTACTTCGTCTAGCTAACTACTAAACATGAGTGGTTCACTTTTTTCAATCCGGCGATTCAGGGAATTCCAAGGTGTTGCAGATTAAAGCACTAGCCTTTCCTAAAGAGATCAATAATTTAAAATACAAATAAACAAACAATAACACACAAGCTTTATAGTGGCGTGCACCTTAATCAGACAACTACGTCCGAAACCCACACACCCAAATTCTGCATCAATAATTAGGCTCGACATACTCGAAGCAGAGAAATAAAGTTTTGTGACAACTAAATGCTAAAGGCGCATAAAATGGCAATAAACAAAATTCCACTTTTGTGACAATATATTATTCTCTATTCAACAAAGCCAACTCACAATAACACCACAAGAACACACGCAAAACAAATGAATGAACAAAAAATTTGCACTAGAAAGATAAACATAATACTGCTCAGCTTTTTACTTACTACAAACATACTGCAATCAGTTTTGAGAGAGAAGAACTCAAGCGAAGCTTCACCTCCGCTTTCAAACGGCCTAACATCCTCATTCTTTCGACTGAATCTCAAAGCATTTTCCTTCGTTATGTGATAAATTTGCGTCAATACACTGTTCAACACGCCACTAGTCTTCGTTCCATGAAGTATCAGCGTCTTCTTCCCCGTCTCGACCTGAAAAATTACGTCAAAAAGTCCGAGTCCAGAAGTTATTGTAAAAGTGAAATATTTTTATTTTTATTTTTGGGGATTAATTTTGCTCAAAATGCAAAAATTTATGGAACTCACTAGCTTAGGAGCCCGCTTATCGAGCTCTCGCCTGGCCTTGCCTGTCTTGGGAGTTTTCACTTTCAACATGATTAACTGCAAGTCTAAGAACTCAGAAATACAATATTCTTTGTTAGTTCATATTGCTATTTTTTTTAATAAAAAACAGAAAAAGTGGTACAAAATACATATTTTTTTTACTAAATTGCTAAATTGTTAGTTCAAATTGCCAAATGGTGGTACTAAAATGCTTGTTACAGTATTCCATATAGATTATTTCATTCCTCTGCAAAGCTAAGGGAAACTCAAATGGGGAAACTCAACATGATAACAAAACATTATTAACCAATGAGCTAAAATTTAAATTCCAGAGCAACCCATTTTGAGATTTGCAAAGGGAAATGAACTGATTATAACAGAAACGCTCAATTCTCCTCAAAGACTTGGTTTTTCCGCCACAGAAATCCCAACTTAAAAAAAAAAAAAAAAAAAATTAGAGACAGAAAGCCAACAATGGAGAAGGAGCTTGGCTTACAGGTGGCTTGAAACCGGCTCGGAAGGACGGCTGGCTGGCTACCTTGCCGGCGACGGCAGAAAGACTGAGGGAACGGCCACCAACACTCGCGGAGGGTCGACGACTGGGGATGGGGGCCCAGGGTCACTGATGCGCTCTAGGGTTGAGGCTTTTTTTTTTTTTTTTTTTTTTCTCCTGGGTTAAGAGTGAGAGGTTTTAGAGCAAGAATAAAAATATGGAATTGTTAAAAATCTTTAACAGAAATTTCAGAAAAAATATTGATATACATGGAAATATTGAAAAAGAATACAAAAATTATGGAAATTTATATTAGATCACGTTTCTATTACTTTTATGACAGAATGAACATTGAAAAGATATATAAATAAATAAATAAAGTTTACATAAAAAATTATATATATATTAAATTTTTAATACTAAAAAAAAGTTTTATGAGACTTAAATCATGATATAAATTTTGAATAACGTTAAATATAGTTATCAATATGTCATGTATAAGTTTGTTGATGTCTATAATATGAAAAAGAAAATGCAGAAAAAACACTTTAAATGACTAAATATTTCTATTTCCAAAACTTTCCGTCTCAAAATTTCTCATATATTTTTCTAAAATTTAATTTTGTCCGAATTATACTATATGCATACTGATATCGATATCTTAATTGATATTTACTGATGTTGCCAATATTTTCCCAATATGATCCCGAAACCGATTTTGTGGTGGAAAAAAAAAATCAAGACCTTGAAAAACCCGAAATTTCCGTGAAATTTATGACCATATTTTAGAGTGAGATGTTTATTACATTTGGGAAATGCTACAATAACATAGGCCCCGTTTCCACACCAATAACGCACATTTAAAGTCGTTTGGAAAACAATTGAACGCTTATAATTTGCCATTTCATAAACTCAAAAATGATCCTGAATGCACTATATCAAATTCATTAAAACCCAAAAAAAATTTTAATAAAAAAAAAAGGAGATCATATCTCTGGCGTAGAGACATCATAAGAATAGTCGTTCACGACAATCGGGAGCCACCTACAAGTTGCGCCGGAGAGAGAGTGCGAACCCTTCCGCGTGGATGGCGGCCGTCGATCGCAACAGCTCCTCCACAATGATGATAGCTAGAGGTTTTTTCCTTAGTATTTTTTCATTTTTTTTTTTGCAATTATTATTATTAATTAGACTTGGAAAGGTTCTTATTCAATGTGGTGGTGTCTATTTTTGTTCCATAGAACACGATTTGAGACTATAATTTTTAATCTGACAGTTTTTTAAAAAAAAATATCCTATCAGTACGTATATATGGCTTACAGTACTATAGTCACTCTCATTTTAGAGCTTTGATTTTTATCTTTATTATTTATTTATTATGTGTAATTGCTTGTTAGTTTTATTTATTTTTTTAGATTTGATTAGATTTATGAGTGCTTTTCATCGTTATCTCTTTTATGTTATCTTACACCCATTTGTGTTGATTATTAAGTTTTGTAATTTAATTGTAATTGTGTTTTCTCTATTTAAAAGGGCTCATGAAAAAGAAATAAACAAGAAGAAAATACGTATTTTGGGCATTTTATAGTTTGTCTGTTGCACTATGTGCCGGAATAATAGTATTTGTCCTGATGGAGCCATAAGCCACCTCCGGTAAGAGGATGGGGTTATAACCCGATAAAATTATTAAGAGAACGTTTGATTCATGAATTCAGAATCATTCTCATTTTATGTGTATTTTTTGTGAGAGAAAAATACTGTAAAAAACTATAAATCATGATTCAGAATCAGAGACGAATACAGAAAATAAAAGTCCCCTAACACTTTTCTTTATTTATCATTATTGAACAGAATATGGAATACATTCCCATGAGAATAAATTTGTATTATTCACATATAATCCCACTTATTCATCTTGTGAGACCATCTTATGCGAGTAGAGGGATTTTATCCTCACGAAAATGAAGAGGTGTGCCCTTTTCAAACTATGAGTTTTTAACTTATTATCTAATTTTAGATGTGGTAAAATAAATAAATAAATAAATAAATATTGATCCAAACAGTGCAGTTTTTTTTTTTTCAGAGGGTTCAAACCATCATTATTTTGATTCATACAGTATTTTCTTTCATAAAAATTTAAATTTTAAAAATTATACTAGCCTTTTCTCATAAAATTTGAAGTGCGTTTGGAGCAAGAATCCGTGCCATGGTTCGTGGCTCGCTACAATATTTTCTTTCAACAAAAACACACGTAAACTGAAAATTATTCTGAATTCATGAACCAAACATTAAGCACTAATCGATCCTAAACTTAATTGGTTAAATATGTTCCGCGTGGCTTCCGTTAGATGCAAATTTGTCAAGTCCGCGCGTGACAATTTGATTGATTTAAGCTAAAAAAATGCATATTGAATTGAAGGAATACTTCCAATTTTTTCTTCAAAAAATAACTCTCATTTATGAATACCAAACTTGCTTGCCAAAATCTAGGAGTCCATTAATATGGCATGCTTTTAGCTGCCAAACAAAAGTCAAACACCGGTAATACTACTCTACAGTGCGGCCGCCGAAATGAGAGAGTTGTCTCCACCAATTTGTATCTATTAGGCAGCTAATTTGGACTGAATAACATTTTTCAATGAGATATTACTTCGAATCTAAATCTAACAAATTGGGATATAGCATTATTTCAACAGACTAAAGTTTACCATTAATTGGGAGAGAGCCTGATGGTTTAAGCTGCGAGACTAAATTTATTTTACAAGTGACTAATGAAACAACAGAAAATACTTCAAATTATTTGACAAGTTCAAGGGTAATTGTGCCCTATTTTGTAAGACTCATAGAACCTCATAAAACTCATATTATGCATTTTTTGGATTCTCTATGGTTTTAAGCAACTTTCTTCCTCCAAATGTTAGTTATAGATACGAAAAAGGTCGGCTCCTATTTTCAAGTAGTAACCATACCACTCTTTTGATGGCCAACAAACACCAAATCATAATGCATAATAAGCAGTTCCATTGATAAATCATACATAAGTTTCCCTTGACAACAATTATAGCCATCGCCGCAGTAGTGTTCGGGCACAACACTCGATCATACAGCTCGATAAGGTCGCCCAAAATTTGACCTTAAGGCAGATGATTAAAGACATTTTAACCGTGTATTTGATTTGTGGATTATTGGGCAAAAACTAAATCTACAAAACAAAGCAGAAAAGAGAAAAAAAGGAAGGAAAAACGAACAACTGATCTAACCAGTGTTCTGCAGTCCAGCGGCAATACCCTTCATTGTCAAGATGAGAGTGTCCTCCAGACCCGGAGCATACTCACTTGTTGGGTTCAGCTTCACGAGTTCATTAGCAGGTGTGTTTGATTCCATAATCTCCCTGGAGATGTGTGGCCGCACAGTCACATGGTAGTTCGGATCACGGATCCTCTTCAATGTGTAAGCTTGGCAGACATTAAGTGTTGTGATGTATGAATCACGCAGTCGCAGTCTTTGTTTCAATTGCGGGTCACCTTCAAGAAGATCCTTGTGTCCAGCAATCTACCAATGCGGTATCAAAAGAATAAATCAGTTTCCATACAATTAACGGAACAATGTCTAGTAGACATTTGGTTTATGGCCTTAAATTCAGTATAGCAACTCTAGGCCTTTGACAAAGATTTTGTTGGTAATTTGATGTGTTGACTACTGTCTACAATATTTCACCTTCTTTTTTTTTTTAATTTTTATTTTATTTTATTTATGGTTTAGATCAATAAAAGCAGTAACAATGTTTTGCAGAACAATACAAGACAATCAGAGTGAGATAATTTTCTGTTGGTATTTTACCTGTAGAAGAAGTCTCTTGGTTTCTTCGAAGTTATTCCTCAACCGCTCCCCAAACGACCATAGGTCTTCAGAAACAAGGAGCTTGTCATACAAAGCGGCTATACCTGGATCTCCCTTGGCGAACACCATTTCGACCAAATCAATGGTCACTCTGAAGAAAGGCCATTGGTTGTACATCTCTTGTAGCATATGGAGATTCCTAATGTCCTTCTGAATAATATGTTTGAAAGCTACTCCAAAGCCCAGCCACACCGGAAGATGAAACCTTGTCTGCGTCCAGGCAAAGATCCATGGGATTGCACGAAGTGATTCGATTCCCCCGCTAGGCTTCCGCTTTGATGGACGACTACCAATGTTCATCCGCCCATACTCCAACTCTGGTGTAGCCTACAATGATGCGCATAATTGGTTACTAAAACAAGCTGTGTATATGAACAAATGTGACAAATGATTTTTCTTGAATGCTTACCAGGCGGAAGTATTCGACGAATCGGGGTTCATTAAAGACAATGGAACGGTATTCCTCTGTAGCGACAACTGCCATTTCATCCATAAGTGCACGCCATTCTGGTTTTGCTGAAACTAAGGGGTGCATGCCATGCTCTAGAGTAGCAGCCGTGAAACGCTGAAGCGTTCTAAAACACAAGTGCTCTTCTCCAAATGACTGCTCAATGACTTCACCTTGTACGGTAACGCGGAGAGATCCATGAATCGTTTCTGGAGGTTGAGACAAGATAGCAAGATGGGTCGGCCCGCCTCCTCTTCCAACGGTCCCACCACGGCCATGGAACATAGTAAGCTTCACACCATATTCCTTTGCAACCTTTATGAGCTCCTCTTGAGCTTTATACAACTGCCAGGCTGCAGAGAGACGACCTGCATCTTTACCAGAATCTGAGTAGCCAATCATGACTTCTTGCTTTCCATTAATACGGTTTCTGTACCAATCAACTGAGAACAGCCGAGAGAGAGCAGCAGGTGCAGCCTCAAGATCTGCAAGTTTCTCAAAAAGGGGAACGACTCTCAATGGTTTCTTCACATGGCATTCCCTCTGGAGCAGCTCAACTGCAAGCACATCAGAAGGAGCAGTTGCCATGGAGATGATATATGCTCCAAAGTTGTCTGCTGGAAGTTCCGCTAAGACGTGGAATGTATCCAACACATCAGCAATCTCTTCGGTTTTTGGAAGATCAGGACCAAACAGAGGGCGTCTGCCACTGAGCTCAGATAAAAGCCATTCTTGTCGCTTTTCTTCAGACCACTCTCGGTATGAACCAATTTCCAAATGTTGGGTAATGGCATCCATGACATCAGTATGACGGTCAGACTCTTGCCTAATATCGAGTCTCACAAGTGAAAGCCCAAAAGTAGAGACTTGTCTCATAAAATCAAGAAGGGACCCGTCAGCAATAGCGCGGTCACCACAAGCACAGAGTGATCTGTAACAGAGTTCAAGAGGCTCCAAGAACTACAAATTATTCCAAAGAAAAAGAAGAAAGAAAACATTCTTCAGCGTTAGAAACTGTTAAACAGATGAAACTAATCACAAAGCAAGTTACATTTTCATTAAGTGACTAGATTAACTTATTCTTTACCGTGGTGAGATAAAATTATGGTTGATGCTCTCTCTCCATTTACTTAAAAATAAAATAGAAGAAAATCATGATTGATGATCAACTAGGAATAACAAAGAAAAGAAAAAAGTATATCTTGTGCTTGAGCTATATAACATATCCAGCAACCTATGACTTTGTCAAAAGATATGCCACCACCAGTCAAAGTGATAAAATGAAAGTATAAATTGCCTAGTGCCATACTGGATTTAGAAGAAAAACAGATTAGCAATAAACACCTTTACTGTGAGAAACAGGTGAAATTGAAAAATAAAAGATGCCTTGTCAAGACAGCTATCAACGTTGAAGTACCTCCTCAACATTGGTAAACGTTGCATCCTCAGGAATTTCGGAAAGCCCATTTGCTAACAAATGACGAGAACGTTCACGCGTCTGATAAAGCTTATCCCTTACATCACCAAGAATCACACGGTAGGGTTCATTTGGAGGAACTTGTTTCCAAAACTCTACATAAAGCAAGATGGCATAAGTATTGCAATACTAAAAGAAATTTAACAGATTGCAGATTGATATCTTTTTTTTTTCTTCAAAGTTATTTAGAAACAGGAGCACATCCTCATTCTTTTTTATGTTCTCTGATCCTCCCAATGTTTTTGCAATAGGCTATATTTGCTTGAGTATACTAGAAAACTCGGATATAAAGTTTTAAAAGAATTGGTTTAACAGTGCAAATAACATTTTCAGAAAGGAAATAGTCAATAATTACCTATGTAGTGTTTCGCATCTCTCTTAGAAGAAGAGTGGAGCAAATCTGCCCGAACACGAAGTTCATCATTGCAGCGCCACATGGACAACTACACAAATATGTAAAAAAAAAAAAAAAAGACAATTGAAAAATGTAAAAAAAGAAACATGCTACATCACTCAGTGAATGAAATGAAGTTCATCCGTAAAACACCCAAGATGCATTTATCAAGCATTAAGTACCTCAAACATAAGGTCCTCAATTTGGGAATAGTACAAGTTAGCTGCCATCATTCTAGCCAACAAGCAAACATCCCTTGTGACCTCAGGAGTTACCCTCGGATTACCTGCATTGCAAACGAAAGAAACATTGAGCAAAGTCAATAAATTAGAGAAAGAGAATGAGAGAGCTCTCTTTCAGGGATAAGAAAATGAGTTGTACTCAAAAGTTTGAGATAATCGACAAATTGCAAGACTCAGAGGAGATCTATTTAGCTGGTTCGTTTGCCTTTTTTTTTTTTTTTATAGATAAATCTCCTCACAAACTAATAGCTTAATTTAGACTAGTAAGCTTCAACCGACAAAAGGACCATACCATCACGATCACCACCCATCCAGGAAGAGAATTGAATAAGTGGAGCATTGTAAGGAACACGTTCATTGATCCCTATGTTCTTCAAAGCTGTGTCCACACGACGCAAGAACTTTGGGACGCCCTTCCAGATTGTCTCATGGAAGTAGCTCATTCCTGCCCTCATCTCATCTTGAGGGGTTGGAGCTGTCCTCCGAATCTCATCCGTACGAAACGCAGCTTGAATCTATGTGAATTGTAGTAGCCAAACAAAGACCAGAGTTAATAATGCACACCCTGGAGAAACATATTCTTCTCATACTTCTAACATCGAGATTCAGATAGCATCTAAACAAATACAAGGCAAGCTGACATTACCTCTCTTTGAAGTGCCTCATCAAGCTCCTGCTTATCGTCAGGAGTAATGTCTTTGGCATATAATTGGGCCAAACAATTCCGAATCCTGACATTACGTAGGATCAAAAGGAAAGAGCAATGGAGCTAAGAAATCATTCTTTTAAAAAAAAAAATAGCAACGAAACTCAAGAGACAAGATTGTATTAGGTGAAGTGCAGACCTTCCATGCTTCTGAAGCAAAGATCTACGGACGGACTGTGTAGGATGCGCGGTCAAGACCAGATCGACAGTCTGATTCTTCAAGGCATCAAAAACCTCTTGAGGAGACTTTTTCAGGTCCCCTACAAGCCTCTTGAGAGTTTCTTCAATGTCCGATTCAGTTGTTGCGGAATTCTCATCCGCAAAATCTCCCTTCTTTAGCTTGTTCCGCCTGCGATACGCAATCTGGACTTCCTCAGCCAAGTTGGCCAAGTTAAGCATGTGAGAGAAAGACTTAGCAATAACAATGGAATCCCCGGGATCCAAACTGGTCAACACATTTCCGAGCTCCTCAAGTTTCTTCGGATCGTGCTTTCCTTCGTACTCAGCAGAAAGTTCGTAGCACTCTTGAACCTGTAAAAGAATGATCGTCAGAAATCACGTATGACATGACACATGACTGTTCCTTAACTGCCAAAACCATTAACATAAAAACCAATTCTCTTGTTTACTACTTCGTTGAAGCCTGAAGGCCAAACGCTAAAAGTTTTCCTTTAGGAAAAGAAATACTTGAATGTGTAGTTACCATTTAGCATTTGATTTCTCCAATGTGGCCAAAAATATTACTCTTATATTCATAACCAAAACAAACTGAGAAAGATCACTACTTTCAATCATTAAAAAAAAAAAAAAAAAAAAAAGAGTTTCATACACAGTGAAGACCCAATAACAAGCTGCCATATGCACAAACACACACATATACACACACAAATACACATATGTAAATATATATTGGATTTCATTAGTTCTACATAAAAAATAAAAGAGGTTTTAAAAAAAAAAATACAGTGATTTAGGCATCGCCGAATTATTTATTTAGAAATAATAAAAAAAAAATCTATCAAAACTGGGATTTGGTTATTCACAAAACAAACAAAATTACCAACCACACAAGTCACACCACAAAACTGCCCAAGTCAAATCATCCAAACAGTATTAAGTCACATACTTTTCAATCAAAACAATACTGCAATTCAATCGAATCCCATAACAATTTCAAAGTATTTGGGCTGATGGGATATCCAAACAAACAAACCTTAAAATCCTCAAACCGTCAGAATCCAAATCCAAAAACAATCAAAAAGAACTAGAGAGAGAGAGAGAGAGAGAGAGAGAGAGAGAGAGAGAGAGAGAGAGAGAGAGAGAGAGAGAGAGAGAGAGAGAGAGAGAGAGAGAGAGAGAGACTGACCGTTTCCTTAAGATCTTCTCCGTGTAAATCCTGGAGAATATCGAGAAATCGATCCAAAAGCAAAGCGTCGTACTCGATCAGCTTATCGTCCTCACTCACTTTCCCCGGCACCAGAAGCCGAAGCTGCGCATCAATCGACGCCATCTTCTCCAGATTCCGATTCGCCATTTTTTCTCAAACAAATTCTGAACAGCACCAAAACAAAACAAAACAAAAAAAAAAAGAATTGGTAATTATAAATAACGCCCACAAAAATCTGATCGCGAGATTCACGACCCAGAAAAATAGATCCTTTGTTTCAGACAAAGTATAGCCCCACGTGTACGGACGCTACGTAAAACAAAAGGCCAAAAACAAAAGCTTCATACGAAAAACAGAGCGTCGAAAAAAAGCTGATTTTTGTAATGGAAATGGATTATGAGATTGGATAATGGAGTACCTGAATCTGGGCAAGAAGAGAGAGAGAGAGAGGTGTGAGATCCAAAGAAGTGAAGTGGATGAGTTATATAGAAAAATTCGCTACGTCAGTTTCAGAGCTTTGTACTCTCTCTCTTACTCTTTGGCGTAACACGCGTAAAATTATGCTCTCTCTCTCTCCTCCTTTTTTCTAGTTGTTTTTTTTTTTTTTTTTTTTTTTTAACTTTTTTTTTTCCACTCATTAATTTGCTAATGGAAAGATAGAATTCGCTGTTTATATAGATGAGTAGGGGAGATTTAATTTAGTGAGACAAATTTTATAGATAAATATTTTTTATACAAAAAATATTAACATCATTTATTTTACTATTTAATTTATTATTTTTTATATTTATCATTTAATACGTAAATTTTATTATATAATTTTTTATTTAAATAATAATATATTATATTAATGAAATTGTTATGTTAAATAATAAATATAATAGTGATAAAAAGGGCGGTCGAGTTTAGAATTGATTCGTTTTTATTTTTCACGTTTTTTGACAAAGAAAAAATGAAAACGTTTTTAAAACGACGTTTGGCGCAATAAAGACAAAAAAGAGAAATAAAAATGATTTTTTAATTTAGTGTAAAATGAGAGAGAAATGAAAAATGACTTTTAGTTGTTTTTCATTTTTTGTTTTTGTTTTCTCCTCTCTCAAGCAGAGAGAGAGACATTAATAGGATTTTTTATACTAAAAATAATCTCTTAATAAAACTATCAAACACATTTTTAAAAATAATTTATGTTTGAGATTAAAAACGTTTTCATTTTTATTTTTATTTTCATAAAAAACAAATTTATTTTAGAACTATTTTTATAGTACGGTTGGGATTGAGAATGAATGAACAGTAATATGCTCCTGTGGGGATTGAGGTGTAGTAAATTTTCACTTTTTTTTTCCCAATTATCCGAGGAAGGAAATGACTTTTCCAACCGAAAGTGCTCTTTGGAATGGGAGTGAGAGAAACGTCGTAGGATTTGGAGTATGAATAGCAAATCCCCTTTTTCCAAAAGAAGCAAAAACGAATATATTTTTGTTTTTGCTAGAATATTCTTATTTGTATCATTTGAAGTGCTTGTAGTAAAGATTGTGGGTCCGTTCAGTTCGTTAATTTGAGTTTTTAATTTGAATTAAGATATGATATTGTGTAAGAGCTTTTAACTGTAGCAAAAAAGTTAGATGTGACTGTTTCTGAGAGTTTTTTACTATAATAAAACTCAAATTTTAAACTCAAATTAGCAAAAAAAATAGAACCTATATTACTGAGAATCCTTTTCCATAAAAAAATAATAAATAAATAAGTGTATTATTTAAGATTTTTTAACTCATTTCAGGATTCATTTCATAAATACTCTTTCAACTATGTACGTAATTCAACATGCTACTTAAGTCATAAAAAGAATCATTTCACGGTCAGAATTATACTTTAACATTCAAAATATCTCTTAATTATTAATTTCATAAATGCCCATCAGATTATTAATTCCGTAAATTTAAAAAAAAAAAAAAAAGAAATTAGGAAGTAAATTGACACAAAGTAAATTGTTCAGATTAAATGGACATAAAATTAATAGTTCATGAATATTTATGAAATTATAAAAAGAATCATGTGATCGTTTGATTAGTATTATAACAGAGGGGCGTTTTAAATTATTTTACATAGTTCAAAGGTGAAATTAACCTTTTTTTTTTTTTTTTATAATTTGAGAGGCATCTTAAACTATGATAGATACTTCAAAGCGTATTTAATGAAATTGATCCACTCATTTTCTTCCTCAATTATTAAGTAAGTGACAATTTAATCTATGAAATAGAAAAAATATTTTTAAAATTAAACTTAGGTTCTGTTTATTTAACTGATTCGAGTTTAAAATTTGAGTTTTATTACGGTAAAAAATTCTAAAAAATAGTCATATTTAATTTTTTTATTACAGTAAAAAACTCTTATATAAAATCACATTTCAACTCAAATTAGCAAACTAAACGGACTCTTAAAATCACAATAGTTAAATTTGAAAGAAAGCTAAATTAAAAGCAAGATCGCCGTGGATTGCCCTTTTTCCGGAGATGTGACAGATGCAGCAAAGTCATCGTCAGTGGGAGGAGAAATACAGAGGCACAAGCCATCGACGTGTCTCGTAAGAGTGTGCCAAATTCAACGATTACCTTTCTCATTATGCATGATAATAATACCTTGAAAGCAAAATAGGTAGCAACTTAACATTAAATAGGCATGCAATGCACGAAGCAAAATAAAAACTCCTAAGAAAAGAACCTGTTTGTTTCTTGTATTCATTCATTATTTTAAATCATGATTTATAGTTTTTTACAGTATTTTTTCTCACAAAAAACACACGTAAAAGAAAAATAATTTTAAATCATGATTTTGAATACACGAACCAAACGTCTACTAAGAAAATTTTTGTTTTTCTTTACAAAGATTGACCCAATAAAGCCATCATAAACTAAGAAAGAAAAATCCATCACAAGATTGTTAATATGACAACTACTAACCCAATTCGCGATGATCAATTTTATTATTTAAACTGAGTCGTCTTCAACTGAATGAAATAAATAAGTGTGATCTTTGAGGGAGGAAGAGTTGAAGAAGTTATTCCAGAGAGTAAGAGGGATGGAGATTGATGATGAACTACTCCATCTAATTCAAGTCCGAAAAGGCGGATGTGGGAGAATAGTGAAAAGAGATTTTTATTGATAAACAAGAGGTTTTTATGAAGACGACACAGTTGATCAACTAAATAATAAAGTCGATTATTTATGTTTGGTTCATGGATTCAGAACCATTCTCGATTTACATGTATTTTTTGTGAGAGAAAATACTGTAACGGACCATGAACCATGATTCAAATCATGGTTCGAATCCTTTTACCAAACGGAAGTACCATTAGTAGTTGCCATATTAGCAATCTTGTGATGGATTTTTCTTTCTTAGTTTATAATCGCTTTGTCGGATCGATCTTTATAAAGAAAAACAAAAATTGTTTTAGGAGTCTTTATTTTGTTTTGTGCATTGCATGCCTAATTGCTAATTCTGAAGCTTGCAACATTTAGTGTTAAGTTGCTACCTATTATTGGAATTGTGTATTTAAATTTGTGAACGTTAAAAAAAGAACAAAGGGCTTATCTAAAAAGCACAACATGCTTTTGTTTGGCATACACAAAAATGTTCTTTTCTTTTGGTATGATCAATACGATCTAGAGGTGCGAGTCTATGCATTGATTGAACTATGAAAACATATTGAGGATGGACTGGTAATAAAAGCTTATGATTTGAAGTCTCCACAGATTGAGTTATTAAGGGCTCGTTCATTTCACCGATTTGAGTTTTTAATTTTAATTTTTGCTACAGTTAAAAGCTCTCATAAAAAGTCACATTTAATTTTTTCTGTTACAGTGAAAAGCTCTCACATAAAATCACATTTCAACTCAAATTGAAAACTCGAATCAACGAGTAACGAGACCTAAAGATACTATTATTGTAAAAAAAAAAAAATCACATCCAAAAATTCTTTTAGTTCAAAGGTAATAGTTGAAACTGATAAAAATAGGGAGTATTAGCATGCATCCTGACAAATTGATCATTTGTTGTTTCACCTCTAATAAAAAAATAAAAAAAGAGATAAAAAGAAGTAGCTCTTATTTTAAGAATCAAAGAAGTCACTACAACAAAAAAGGCCATTTGCGACGACATTTTTTACGACGACATTTGTCGTCGCCAATAATAAAATATTTACGACGACATGTCATCGCAATTACTCCCCGTTTGAAAAAATAACCATGTCGTCGCTAATAACTTCAATGTCGTCGCTAATAACTTAAATGTCGTCGCAAATAATTTTGGGCGTAAATTTTAATGGCGCGGAATTTTGCCGCCAAGGTAAT
Organism: Morus notabilis; assembly: GCF_000414095.1. Lineage (NCBI taxonomy): Eukaryota > Viridiplantae > Streptophyta > Magnoliopsida > Rosales > Moraceae > Morus > Morus notabilis. Next base: position 162,802 of record NW_010366287.1, on the reverse strand, counting down.
CCATTTTTTGCGACGACATTTTCCCTTTATTTGCGACGACAAAGTCGTCGCAAATAATTTCATATTATTTGCGACGATATTTTCTCTTTGTCATCGCAAATAATCTTTTCAAGATTTCACCAAAAAACTAAACGCGGAAAAATGATTATTTGCGACGACATTTTCCATGCGACGACAAAGTCGTCGCAAATAATTTCATATTATTTGTGACGACATTTTCTCTTTGTCGTCGCAAATAATCTTTTCAAGATTTCACCAAAAAACTAAACGCGGGAAAAATGATTATTTGAGACGACATTTTCCATTTATTTGCGACGACAAAGTCGTCGCAAATAATATGAAATTATTTGCGACGACATTTTCTCTTTGTCGTCGCAAATAATCTTTTCAAGATTTCACCAATACCAAGCGCGGGAATTAATGATTATTTGCGACGACATTTTCTCTTTGTAATGACTGAGAAAATTCCAGACCTTAAATAATACAATTCATGTATTTTTAAGCCAAGGATTTTCTTAGAAAATATTATGTTATATTGTGAATGGAGGATTTATGGAATTAATATATGTATTCCTAAATTCTATAGTAAATCTCATGTTAAGTTCATGTTTCGATCAAGTAAATTCGATCGATAAATTCTCGCAGTATTTTAAGGCGGAATAATTTTCAGTACAAGTATAGTTTGAGAATCTTAATTTCAAGAATCTCCAAGCACAGCACGATGTTAGCAGCGTATAAAAAAATGCACTGACATTTTAAAAGAAGAAAAAAAATCCTTAATTGCCAGACAGTTAGGTTAAAGTCGCAAGATAAATACCTATAGTAGATGGGTACAATATGAGCTTGGGAGTTGACACTGTCAGAAACGTCATTCTCGGGATAGAATACAGAAAATTAAAATTTAGAATTTGTTCAGTCTAAAATTAATTTCAAGACTTGAAACAGTTTGAAATATTACGCGAGTAAGAATATAAAACAATATTGAATTATTCAGAAATTGATATTGGACTGTAAGTAGTAGATTAACTTACGTAAGCTAAACTAATTACCTTTAATCAGTATAAATTTAATCTGTTTAGAGGAAATAATTGAGGATAAGATCAGGCACGTAATCTTGCCTTAATCAGATACTTTATATAGTGAAATTTTTAGGGTTCTTACACTTTCTTTCTCTTATTCTCGCTCATTCTCTCTCTCCTCTCACATTCTCTCTCACACAAACCATCAATGGCCAAATACTCAAGTTAAGATTCCGACCTCCATTTTTGACA
>NW_010366287.1:149033-150542 GCF_000414095.1 Morus notabilis | reverse complement strand
AGAAAATAACAATAATGTCCTCCGACTTAAGGGAGGCATTCAAGTTATAATCACGGTGTCGTGGGGGACCTTGCAAACCCTCACGTTCCGATGATTGCGCGCAAGTGGTACGCGAGCACTCGGGCCCATCAGTAAGAAAGATAAGATAAGATAATAAGATTATGATAAGACATCATAATTAAGCATAATCAGCTCATGCATATTTATTTATGTGTACTTACAGTTATTTTGTGAGATATAGTTCCTACTTGCTGAGCGAAAGCTCAATCAGATATGTTTATGCTGTAGGTAAGAAACCTATCAGCAATTCTTGAAGGGCAATAGCAAGCGGCGGACGAATGGTGGAGATGGGAATGGATACCGCTCACGCAGTTATCTTCCGCAGTAAGTTTAAGAAAAATCATGTATATGTATATATGATTTAAAGGTTTCAAGCATGTATGTTTAAAAAGTATAGGTACATATGTATGTTAAGGAAACCGAGGTTGTAGCTAACAACCCCTCGTTTTGAGTATTTAAGTTTTAGAACGTTGCAACAGAGCATGCAACAAATAAATAAATTTTAAACATGACGATTTAAATGATTGATTTTAAAAGGGCTTTAAGATGTACTTGAATTTAAGATTTCTCACGAAATCCGTTTTAAAGTCAAAATTAAATGGCCCGATTGAATTGGCTAGTTTTAGAAAGGCTTTTAAAGAGTATTTGAAATAGGAGTTCAAATGCTGCTCTGTTTGAAAGATATTTTTAGAACGTTTTATCTTAACTGAAATTAAGAAAAGCTTTAAGAAATTTAGTGATTCACTTATTTGAAATTATTGTTACAAATTATGAAAGTATTCTTTCTTATATTAAAAAAAAAAAATGTTCCGCAAATTTTAAGAAACCCCAGTAAGTACAAGTTAAAGTTTAAGTTACAGTGGCGGCCTCATAGGAAGGTCGTCTCACTCTTTGTCGTCGCAAATAATCTTTTCAAGATTTCATCGAAACCAAGCGCGAGAATTAATGATTATTTGCGACGACATTTTCTCTTTGTCGTCGCAAATAATCTTTTCAAGATTTCACCAAAACTAAGCGCGGGAATTAATGATTATTTGCGACGACATTTTCCATTTATTTGCGACGACATTGTCGTCGCAAATAAGTCTGATCTAATATCCCCTATTTTCTTCCTCTTCATTTTCTCCCGCCACTTTCTATCTCTCTCCTGCTAAGTCTCTCTCTCTCTGCCTCTTCTTCCCCTCGCCGCCGCCGTTGCCCGTCGCCACCCGCCCTCTTTTTCTCTCTCTTCCCTTCTCTCTTTCTCTCTTCCCTTCTCTCTCTTTCTCTTCCCTTCTTCTCTCTCTTTCTCTTCCCTTCACTCTCTTTTCTTCCCCTCTCCGGCCGACCCTGCCACTCATCTCTCCTCTTCTCTCTCTCTCTCTCTCTCTCTCTCTCTCTCTCTCTCTTCCGTAGGGTGGCACTGGCGTGCGCGTGCGGGGGCTCTTTGGCGTGCGCGTGGGGCGGGCA
>NW_010366287.1:107080-148370 GCF_000414095.1 Morus notabilis | reverse complement strand
CCGCACGGGGGGCATTTTTTACAAATTAAAAAAAAATTAATTTTAATTTTTTGCGGCGACTTTTTTAGACTTGTCGTTGCTAAAAAGTAAGATTATTTGCGACGACAATTTGAAATGTCATCGCAAAAAATGATCATATGACGAGAATTTTACAGCGACGTATTTGCGACGCCTGTCGTTGCAACTTCAGAGTGTCGTCGCAAATACATTTACGGCGACACTATGTCGTCGCAAAAAACGTTTTTGCGACCAATTTTTTGCGCCGATAAATTTGCGACGACTTGTCGTCGCAAAAAACTTTATTTGCGACGACATTCGGGTACGACAATTTGAAATGTCATCGCAAAAAATGATCATATGACAAGAATTTTACAACGACGTATTAGCGACGCCTGTCGTCGCAAATACAGAGTGTCGTCACAAATACATTTGCGACGACACTATGTCGTCGCAAAAAACGTTTTTGCGACCAATTTTTTGCGCCGATAAATTTGCGACGACTTGTCGTCGCAAAAAACTTTATTTGCGACGACATTCGGGTTTTTGCGACGACTTTTTGGTGTCGCAAAAACCCCTTTTTCTTGTAATGAGTACTTACTGGTGCTGAAATTATATTATAAGTATTATCGTTATTTTTTTTTTTTGCTATTGTTTTCTGTCGTGAAAATTTTTCAAAAACATTATCCAGTGAGTGAGCTAAAATTTTTCACTACAAGATTTCTCTAGCTTTTTTCTTTTTCTATTTATTTTGATTGATTCAACCTTCTTTAACTACTCGTTTACTTCAGAATCTTTTTTGTAATTTGTTCATTTTTGGGTGGTCAGAAATCTTTGGACTCTAGACTACAGGAACATTTCGAATTATATGTGACCCTAATGTCATTTTTATTACTTTATTTGTTTTAATTTTGATGATTTCAAATTTACATAAATTTTGATTAGAGCCTCAAGAGTACTGTCTGTACAACGTTCAAAATATTACTAAGAGAAAGCGAAACACTGTTTGATTACTAAGGGGATGTTTAGTTGGAGGATTTAAACTATGATTTGAATCATGGTTCATGGTTCACTACATGTTTTCTCTCACAAAAAATACACGTAAATCGAAAATAGTTCTAATCACATGATTCTAATCCATGAACTAAACGTCTCCAAAAGACCGTCAGCATGCTCAACCCTTTTTTTCTTTGTGATTGAGAGGGAAACTGACTATTCAATTGGAAAAGAAAGGGACCAAAAAAAAGGAAAAAGAAAAAGAAAAACCTCATCGGTATAATAAAATTATGAGTTTTTTTAGTTCGCTGATTTGAGTTTTTAATTTGAGTTAAAATGTGATTTTATACAAGAGCTTTTTACTATAGTAAAAAAGTTAGATATCAGTGTTTCTGAGAACTTTTTATTGTAATAAAACTCGAATTCTAAATTCGAACCGGTGAAATAAATGGGGTCTCTATATATATGAATGAACTTTCTTGACAAAATAATGAAATTAATATAATAAAAAAGATTTTCATAATTTCTGTGTATATAAATGCGTAACAATTTTAAGGGAAAATAATAATCACTGCAGGCACGTGGTGCAGTGGGAGAGTCAATAATTTTTTCAAAGAGCGTGAATGGAAAAAAAGAAATTTAAACAAAAGTAATAGTAATTATTATTTATTTTAATTATTTATATGATTTTCTAATCCAAATGAATCAAGTTTCTATTTGAATCTATTTCATATTTTAATGTCTACAATCCAAAAAAAAAAAGTGAATTTATAAAATAGTAACTACGTTGATGATTGATTTGTTTAGCAATTTTATTTTGAAATATGAGATATTTAAAAGTTAGAATTTGAGGTCCAATCGAAATGTTTTTTTAGAAAAATTAAAAAATGAAATAAAATAAAGAAAAAAAAGAATTTTATTTGTAAACCATGTAAACCTGAATTCAATGATAGGATATGTTGTTTTACTTAGTTTGTAGTGTTTTTTTTTTTTTTTTAATAACCATTCGATTAAATTTTAAAGGTCTAATTTATATGCATACATGTGCTAAATTAAAAAATACTCATAAATTAGACGGTAAATCTTTCTTTCTCTTAAACTTTCTAAGACAAAAATGTAAAATAACACTGTGTTACTGGATATCATCTATATTTTCTTCTACTTTTAATATCGAACTGATGAAAAAGATTAAAATTGAAACAATCTGAAAGATCAAATATCAAATTTAAATATTTTAAAAATTAAAGACTAAAGTGGGATGGCCAACAAAATTTAAGGACTACTTTTAGGATTAACTTCACTCTTTATTTGATAACATCAAGGGTGAGCTTGTCACTTTAAAATATTTAGGGAGACTTTTAAAGTTCAACAATTTTTTTTTTTTTTAAATCACATGACAGAATAATTCAAGTAACATGCGGCTGCAAATGTTTTGATCTAACAAGGCATACCCATGACTCCTTTGTGGTTTACTGTAGTGATCACAAAGCCTGAAAATAAATTAAAATAATATTAAGCAAAACAAAAATTTAATGTCAAGGTGACATTTTTTCTTAATAAATTTTTGATACGCGTGCATCGCCATGCCATCAAACGTTGAGGTCATGCCTTTAATAATAATATTGCAAATATTGATATATCGCAATCATGTCTTATTCTATAGCCTGTTTAGGAGGGTTTGTACTTTTAGGTCTCGTTCATTTCACCGATTCGAGTTTTCAGTTTTATGTTTCTACAGTAAAAAATTCTCAGAAAATGTCACATCTAACTTTTTCTGTTACAGTGAAAAACTCTTAGAAAATGTCACATCTCAGCTCAAATTGAAAACTCAAATTCGTGAAACGAACTTTTAATAGAAGAAGAGAAAGGTAAGTCAAGTTTTTCAATTACTGTTTAGATAATACATAAAAAAGAGCTTTTTTTTAATTTTATTCAGAAAAGCTTTTGAACATATTTGGTAAATAAGTTAAAAGCTCAATGTAACAAAAATGATATAGATGGATTTTTTAATTTGTTGTTTACAAATAAAAAGTTTAAAAGGTAAATAAAAAAGCTTTTCATAAGCTTTTTTTCATAAGTATTTAGAAGGTGGCTTGTCCTAAAAGAACTTATTAAACCAAAAAATATTTTCATATTGTCCATCTAAACAGTCTTAAAAATAACTTTTGAACTAAATAAGTCAAGCAGGTTTTTTTTAAGTTAATCCAAAGAGGCTCTATATGTATCATTGCACTAAGTTAATCAATTTATAGTGAATAGCTTTATCTATATATGTGTGTAATAAATATATTAAATTGCTCCAGAAATAAATAAAAAAATATGCAACTAGTCAGACACTGGGAGTGGATTAATACGTAGATACATAAATGAATTTAGACCCTTTTTTATTTATTTTTGTTTTGTCATTTTCTTTTAAATTGCGGTTTGATTGGTTAGGTTCTCACAACAACTATCATTAAGTATTCATGTTCATTTGTGGAAGGGAACCCCGTTTGATATACAAAAAAATTAGTAGATTTTAAATCATATGGTTTGGTTAATTTGGTCTTATATGAAAGTTTTATAACATGCGACCCACAATGCATTATGCAGAATCAGACGTCTACTAAATTTAAGGTGACATGTTTATTTTGGAGTTTGGATAATAATTTGATTGCATGCTTAGTCTATTGATAATTAAATTCACATTCACTTATGTTGAAGGTTTTGAGTTATATTATCATACCATTAATTTAAATTCAAAAAATAAAAAATAAAAAAAGACAATAATAATCTACAGATCATAGAGAATTTTTTTTGGTGGATCCAGTTGTTTGTTAGAATCATTGGCCGTGTTTGGAATTGATCACATTTTTATTTTTTCCGTTTTTCAAGAAAGAAAAAATGAAAACGTTTTCAAAACCGCGTTTGGCGCACTAAAGATAAAAAACGGAAATGAAAACGATTTTTTGGTTTAGTGTAAAATGAGAGAGAGATGAAAAACGACTTTTAGTCATTTTTTATTTTTTATTTTTATTTTCTCCCCTCTCGAACAGAAAGAGAGAAAGAAAGACATTAATGGATTTTTTTACACTGAAAGCAATCTCTTGATGAATCTACCAAACGCATTTTTAAAACTAATTTATGTCAAAGATTGAAAACATTTTCATTTTCATTTTCATTTTCATACAAAAAATAAAATCATTTTAGAACGAATTCCAAACACGTCCATTAATTTGTTGGCTGTTTGTGATGGAAGTGGTGTTTGTATTTTTTTAATTTAAATAATATTATATTTAAAATAAAAACAGAGAAAGAAGAGAGAAGGTCACAATCATAATCATCTGTTTATTGTCGTTAAAATAAGTGACAATAGTTGATATGTGACAACATGTGCCTCCATATGGGAACGCATGCAACAGAGTGATCGTGGACTAGTGGAGCATAAGATATAATTTCAAACAGGTGCTCTAGCCGAATTAATTAAACAAAAAATTTTAGTCAAACAATAAACAAATAAAGAAATAAAAAGAAGTTTACAAGTGGACCGAGCTATTAGAGAATATGCTTTTATTCTTCTTTTATTCTTTTTTTTTTCAACAAAAATTGTTAAAAAGTGATTTTGCTTCCTTTTTTGTTTCTTACTCCTTTTTCTTTACACACACACATTTATATGTTATTGCATGGACTAAGCAGGATAGAAGTTGTAGTAGTTCAAAAAACCTATATTTATTTATTTTACTCTCAAAATTGACCTATTGAATTAGAATAAGGTTTATCTTGCGAAATCATTTATTTATTTGTATAATTTTCCTTAATTTATTTTTGAGGTTCTCCAATAGTAGATTCTAGAAAGAAAAAAAAAAGGACACTAAATTAAAATAAAAGGAAAATAGTACTTATGCCATACGGTGGAAGATTTATGCGGTTTTGCAATTTTCCAACACCATGAGTCTTGCAGGCTTTCACGGCAGGTCTACGGTATCAATTTTGATGACACCGTAACGCGTTCTTTGGTCTAGACGTCATTATTAGTAGAATATGTTTTCCAAATTTTAATAATTTCCCACAACAAATTTTAGCATTTTTTTTAATTTTCATGTAAAATCAATTTTATTCATTGTTAGTGCTGATGCGAGGTTTTATCTTCTACCATGTAAGTGATGATCATCACTCTCACCTGTCGAGACCTACAAAAAGATAAATGCAGCAGAGTGAGCACCAACATCGTGCCAACCGCGGGGATATTCCGATGCTCGAGTCAAGTTGTGTTGAACGAGTTGGAGTGTGCAACCTCTTTAATGATGGCTCACTGAAGGAAGTGTGAGTCTCGTATGGTAGGGGATTTCTCGGAGTATAGAGAGAGCGAAAAAAAAGGTGTCACCTAAATATTCTATATGAATCCCATTTATCGTATTTTGGCTCATAATATTTGTGTCTAGTGACATGTTACTTTGTGTGATTTTGACACTTTTTTAGAGTCTAGCCGAACTAGGACCGAGCATTAGGTGCTTGACCTAAGCTCGCTTGGTCGGTTTTTTACCCTAGACCGCGGTCGGGCCACAAGTCATGTTGAGGTGCCTCTACTTGTCATCACCTGCGTGCTCGTAGGATACTGCACAAGACGAATTCAAAAATATAGAATGCCCTCACTACTGGCATTACTCTTGTAGTTATGTAGAACTCATGTAATTTCACAACTTGTCACGTATCAGAATTGACATATGTGAGATCAGACACAAACCTTGGGTTATTAATTTATTAATAGTTGTTACCATCAGTACGATATATATATATATATATGTATCGCTACTGTAGCAAAGTCTTTGAATTAAACTAAAAAATAGATAAAGGATGACATGATATTTTGTGATTTGGCACATTTATTTAGAGTTTAAATTGCCGCAGCCAGCATGCATTTTCTGAATTCTAAAAAGCATTTAAAAGGCCTACGTTTACAATCTTAATTAATTATTACATGTAACAAAAATCCAAAAAAGCAAGAAGAATGAATAGAAATGAAAAAAAAAAAAAAATCTAGTGTATAGTGGTCCAGGTGCTGCAAATAGTTGGAACTGCAGAATGTATGGATCTAAACCATTCTGGTTGAATTTCGTTTTACTTTTGGCCCCGTTTACTTCGCTGATTCGAGTTTAGAATTCGAGTTGATATGTGATTTTATGTGAGAGCTTTTTACTGTAGCAAAAAAGTTAGATGTGATTGTTTGTGAGAGCTTTTTACTTTAGAAAAACTCGAATTCTAAACTCGAATCAGCGAAGTGAACGGGGTAGTTTGAGATTCAAAAGCTTTCCAAGTTCAATGAATCTCTCTACGTCTATCCACGTACATACCTTCTGTTTGAATGTAAGACTAAGGCCTCGTTCATTTCGCAGATTCAAGTTTTCAATTTGAGTTGAGATGTGATATTTTCTGAGAGTTTTTCACTGTAGCAGAAAAAGTTAGATGTGACATTTTCTATAAAAATTTAAAACTGAAAACTCGAATCGGTAAAATGAACGAGGCGTGTATTACAACACAACTTTACCACGTGACAAGTGATAATTGATATTGTATTAAATTCCACGTGTCATATTCAGAGTAATTTTTTTCTAAAAATATAGTCAACACATGTCATATTCAGAGTTACACTTTAACCAACTGAGTAATACAATTTATATAGGATTTGTTGGTATGAATTGCAGGTTAGGACATAAATATGATGTGATTCAAAGTCATGCTAGTGTATGATAAATTAAAACAAACTCTATGATATTTTTTTTTCAGTGGAAAAAACAAACTCTTTTCATTAGATGTGCAGTGATGTAACATTGCAATAATGCGAATTTGGTTGACTTCAGTTACCAATTATAGGAAAAATAAATAAATAAATAAACAGTAGTAGTGAGCTGGAAGTTGATCGGTACCTTTCAACACTACTTTCATTATTTCAATTAGTCGGTTCTTTAAGTTGGTATTTTTTTTTTCTGCTCCTTTGACTTTGGAGGGAAGAATTGATAAGTTTGGTGAATTATTGAGAGGGCGGCTTATAAATTATCAACAAAAACTTATCAAATAGAGCGTGACGGTGGATTCAGTTTGATAGGTTATACAAAGTTGTAAGTCAATTTATACAGAAAGGGAAAGGATCGAACTTTTATTTTGTCTCTTTTGAAGGTCATATTAGGCGTGCTAGAACAGTTTTACACCATGTTTAAAATAAAGAAATCATGTCCGGTACGTTAACATATTGATAGGTTATGTTTTTTATCTGTTAGATCTGTATAAAATTACGTAAAAATAAAAAAATATACGTATTAATAGTTAGAAAAACTTGACCTACTAATATATCAGACGTATTAAAAAATACTCTTTAAAATAAAAGAAGTTTTCAAATTTTTAAAAGACAAAAGAAGCGGAGAAAATCTAGGAATATGCTCTTTCTAATTAATCTCTTTAAGATCTCGTTCATTTCACCGATTCGAATTTTATTATAATAAAAAGCTCTCATAAATAATCACATCTAACTTTTTTATTATAGTAAAAAATTATCACATAAAATTATATCTCAACTCAAATTAATAAACTAAACGACCCTAATTTTAGAGCAATGCTACTCATCCATCCATCAAAAAGTCAGAAGTAGTGAAGCAATTTATCAATGGACCGCTAAACTTGAACTGAACACGCGAAGTAAGTTTAAACCCCCCATCAATTCAACTTTTCAAACCAATTCCCTACAGTAAACCATTCCACAATTCCGATTTTTTATTTTGACTGGCCCACATGTTTGATTTTTGCCGTGACATTCTCTTGAGTAATAAATGGCCCCTGTTTGTGTAACTGGTGTTGTATTATTTCTTATACATCGGCTTAGTTGAGTAGTGCTATAGATTTAAAAAAAATTATTTTTAATTGTGTTGAAAAGAAAAATAATTGTTATAAAAAATAGTTGAGTGTTTAATAAAATATAATTATACTAGTTGTGTTGGTTTAAAATCAATGTAATATCATTTGGTAAATTTTGAGACTGAATTATTGTGAATATGTAAAATGACAAAAATAGACATTGTATGAAATTTAAATATATATAATTATTTTTGGTATTTAGAAATACTTGTTGAGCTTAAAAAAAACACATATATACAACAAAAATGTGCATTCCATATTCAAAAATTGGTAGAGCCATGAAAAGAATTAAGTCGTATTAATTAAACTTGCCGCAATTTGATCTCGTACTTCATCCATTTCCAGTGATAGTAAAGCTTGATTTTCTTCTACATTGTCATCCAGTTGATTCTCTTCATAAACGAAAACATCTGGATTATCCTCGACCCTTTGAAAATGCCAATCACGCTTATCATGTTTCCTAATGTAGTTATGGAGCGTCATTGTTGCAATAACTATTTTCACTTGCTTCGCAAATGAATAATTTGGCATGTCTTTCAAAATTTTTCATTTTTTCTTTCAAACACCAAATGAGTGTTCAATGACACTTCGAAGAAAAGAATGTCATTGGTTGAATACCTCTTTATAGCCCGTTGGTCGACGACCCATTCGAAATTGTTCTAAATGGTATCGTTCTCCTCTCTAAGGTTCAAGAAATCCTTTTAATTGTGGATAATCCGCGTCAACCAAATAGTATTTACCTATTAACATAAAAACACAAAGAATTAGTAAATTATAAAATATATATTTCATGAATATAGAAGAGGTTTTAACCTTCTGGTGGTGTTGAAAAATTCAAATTTACATGACGTAGCGCTGATAAGAATATTATTGTATCATGGGCAGTACCTTCCCAACCTGCATATGCATATGTAAATTTCATACAGAAATCACAAGTAGCCATCACATTTTGGGTTGGCACACGCTTTCTTTCAATAAATGGGACTTGATCTTGTGGTGGTATTGTAGCTGGAACGTGTACGTCATTTATTGCACCAACACAGTTCTAAAAAGAAGAAAGTTTTATGTTTAAAATAAATACTTTAAATAAGAAAGGAAGCATATAATTAACTAAGAGAATACCTTAAAATGTGGCATATATCTACAATCCGTTAGTATCTCGTGAGGCACCCTATTAAACTCTGGATCATCAGGCTTTATAACATCTATACTCATACGGCAAATAATGTCTAGAACGTACTCAAAATATCTACTAACTATTTTATCAAAGTGTTGAAATCGTTCTTGTATTGAATGATTTCCCGCACCTTGACCTAAAATGAATAAAAACATTCCGACTATTTCAAACGCGGACATATTTCTTGATCCCTGTAATCCGTAGTTACATTACAAATCATTATATAGAGACATAAACACATCCTTATCCATTCTAACCATTTTATAACTTCTAATTTCATGTCCACCTAATAATTCTATTATCCACATGTTTTCAGTTTGAGCAGAGTTCATACAAGAATTTTTATGAATATACATATTATAATACTGTTCAATGAGTCATGCTATAACACAAAAATAAGTTGTAAATTCAATTGATCATTATTGTAAAGTATCTCTGTTAACAATGAAGAAACATGCATTTAAACATAATTCAATTGAAATAATAATAGCAATGTCTAAGGAATAAAAATAGAGTACAGTATTCAGTACAATATATTCAAAAACATAGAAAAAAACAGCAATGTTTAAAACATACTTAATGAAAACCACACTAAAAGATTAATAATGTTAGTAAAGGCACACTTAAGGGAATTTAAAAAGATGGTCCTAGCCCGTGCTCAAACTTAAGCTAATTGAGCTTCAATTCAAGTTGTTTCAAAGTCATAAATTATTCTCTTTTAATCGTTTATGAGAACAAGTGGATAGTAACAAAATACAACTCGCTCGCAATCTCTAATCCACGTAGAGAATCAAAGACTTCAATAACTTGTGCAATGCTACAATCTGGTCCTTTAATTTGTGCAATAGATTATCCGGGTTGCAAAACAATGCCGGAGGATAGTGCGAAATCCGGGTTCTCTGGTAGCAAAAGTTATAAAAGCCCGTTATTTCTCAGGACTTTTTACATGCTGAGATAGGCTACAATCCATCTTACATTTGGCGGAGTATACTTTGGGGGCGTGATCTACTGCGGTTGGGGCTCAGGTGGCGTGTAGGTTATGGGCGGTCCCATGGCTACCCTGCTCGGTGTCTTTCAAACCGATTTCTGTTGCGAATATGCATAATAAGGAATGCTATGTCTCCAATCTTTTAAATGTTGAAGATGCGACTTTGCTTGGCTGGAATTTATCTCTGTTGCGATCAAATTTCCTTGACTCAGATGTTGAGTTGATTGAGAGCATACCGATTGGAAATCATAGGTGTGAGGATTCTCTAAAATGGCATTATGACGACGAGGGTCAATATTCGGTTAAATCCGATTATTTTCGGGGTTGGGAGGACAAGTATGGTGAGTTTTCGTCTAGAGGGATTGCAGTTCGGGGTTGGTGGATTTTCGTGTGGTACTTAAAACATCCCTCATAAAGTGAAGCTCTTTGCTTGGAGAGCCTTTCATGATATCCTGCCGTCTTTGAACTCTTTGGGCCGTCGTGGGGTTGCTTGTTCTATGGGATGCCGTGACGGAGTTGAGACGCCCTTTCAAGCGCTGGTTTCTTGTGATGTTTCTATGCGTATTTGGTGTTTGAGTGTGTTTTGGAATCAATTGCTTATTTTTCGTGGGGATAATATGGCCAATCTTTTGTTGTCAACGTGGAAACAACTGTCCACTGACGATTTTGAATTGTTTATTATGATTCTTTGGTTTGTTTGGAAAGACATAAATGCCTTTGTTCACGGTGAGAGGATTATGCAACTTACTGACATTCTACAAGTAGCAAGCGTGTGGTTGTTGTTAAAATATAAAATTATTGTTAGTCTACCTTTTAATAGTTGAAATTTTTGAGATAGATTGATAAATTAATATGGTATCAGAACGGGATGTCTTGAGTTTAAACTCTTATAATTGTATTTTTTATCTTCATTTAAATTGTCATTATGTGTTAGGTCTTTAATATATCTCAGACTTAAATATTCACGTGTTGGATTTTCTAATTAATTTACCCACATAATTGTCCATTGTCCAACCCACACGTGAAAGGAAGTGTTAAAATATAAAACTATTGTTAGCCCTCCTCTTAACAGCTTAAACTTTTGAGATGAATTAATAAACTAACAGTTGCATGAATTTCAGATGGCCCATTTGAGCAGCGGATTGTAGCAGACCATCCCGTCTCGAATGCTCGAAAATGGATAGCTCCGGATGGTGACAACTTAAAAGCTGAATGTTGATGCTTCAGTTCTTCCTAATAGTTCCCGCATTGGAGTTGGGGGCCTTGTTCGTGACTCTACGGGCTCTGTCTTTGGTGCATTCTCTAAGAAGATTTCTGGTTCTTTCTTCCCTTTTGCTGCTGAATGTATAGCGTTAGGGGAAGGTCTTCTTTTTGCCAAGATTAGTGGTCTAAGAGTCTTCTTAATTGCGTGCTGTTAATGATTTTTTTCCCTTTTGTCGCCAAATTTCCTCTTATAAATGACATTAAGATCTTGATGTCTGAAGTTGACGGTGGTACTTGTAGCCATGTTGCCTGTAACTGTAATGTGACTGTCCACGCGTTGGTTAAGTTTTCTTTCTCCCTGATTGAAGATCATTATTGGTTTGAGCCTTGAGGACTATCTGAGTTGTATTGCAATGATTGTAAGTGTCGAAATGACTGTTTCCAGTTAATAAAAGTCCTCTCCAACTTCAAAAAAAAGAAAAAAGAAAAAAAAAATCTCCCTTAAAGAAGGCGTTTGAGCACGCCGATTTTCTATTCCATTCTCTAAGTCCATAAACTTATAATGTTTATTTTTGTACTATACTAATTCGCCAACATATTACCAAAAATTTTTCTAATTGACATAACGACACCAAGTCTTTATTGCGGCCTATGTTATTTAGGTTCCGTTTATTTCACTGATTTGAGTTTAGAATTTAAGTTTTGCTACAGTAAAAAAACTCTAAGAAACAGTCACATCTAACTTTTTTACTACAGTAAAAGGCTCTCACATAAAATCACATCTTAACTCAAATAAAAAACTCGAATCAGCGAATAAACGGACCCTTAATCAACTATTTTATTTTTGGTCCAAGAATTTCACTCATAAAATTTATTCATATTGTAGGTTAGAAACCTCCAAATCAATGTAGGGTATGGACTAATAGCAGTCATTGATGGTGGAGGTATGAGCATGGATACTACTATGCAACGAAAATTTCAGCATAAGATAATTTAAAAATGCTTTTGAAGAAATAGACTTTCCTAATTTCAGTTTTAAATATTTTATGCATGTACACTTATTTTATTACACCTTGCTATGATTAGAATATTCTAAACCAGATAATTAGAACTGGGTTGTAATGTTACTATTTTGACTAGTTGGAATCTTAGTGAGGTTTTAACGCATAATTTTTAAGTCTTATTTCACAAATCTGCAAGAGTGAACACAATGTCCCTACTTGAAATAAAAAAAAAAAAAAAAAATTCCCTGAAATTTTGGTAATTAAATTAACATTCAAAATGATTAAAGAGTTTTTCAGTTAAAATAAGTATAAGTATAATTAACGACTTGTAAAGTCTGAACCGTTACATGAAACTATGGTCATTCAGTTTTTTCAGCACTTTGATGACAACAACTTCCCCTTCATGGACTAAGCAAATGCCTAGCAATTTTCATGCGCATCAGATAATATACAACACCAAACTCTAATCATCAAATGCCACTTTTTATATTGTTTTATCTCTTATATCAAGCTTACGATTTGTCACAAAGATCATCAACTTCGTCAACTTTAAGAAATCTTCAGCACCATCATGTTACCACCTAGCGTTTTTTTCTTAGTACTGCTACTACTAATTGTGTCTCTGTAGTCTTCTTCATCACAACGTGCGTGTTTAGAACTGTTTTTTAAAATAATTTTTACGTATTTTGAGAAATAAAAAATGAAAATGAAAACAAAACGACGTTTGTTTAGTAAATATTTTGAAAACGAAAACAATGAAAATTGTATTTGTAAAGAAATTAGAAAATAGTTAAAAGTTATTTTCACTTTTCTGTTTTCATTTTTTAATACTTATCAATAATATTATAATATATTAATTAATAAACATGATTTTACTTTTTTATTATACTCAAAATAATATCTTAAAAACTAACCAAACACAATTTCAGAATCAATCTCAGAATGATTCTCAAAATAATTTTATTTTTACTTTTTATAAAATAAAATCATTTTAAAATTAATTTCAAACGTACCCTACTACATGCTGCCTTTTAAAAATTTTATTCCTACTATTGGAAGGCTTTGTCACAATCTCTATGCATTTTTGGCTATCACTTATTTTTCCTATTAAATATTAACATAGTAATGGTTATTTACACAACATCTACGTTTCAACCAAAAAAAAAAGGGTCCAATTACACGGATCCATTGCTCATAGCCAATCACAAAAATAATCGCTCCTTTTTTTTTTTTTTGATAAAAAAAATTTTAATGGACAAGCGCAGAACAAGGTGTGCGAAACGAAAGGAAAAACAACAAAATCCAATTTTAATCAACTAACAAAGAGGTTAAGAATATCATTTCAGGGAAATAGTAGAAAATAGACAAATATGAAAAGTTTAAAAAAGTATATAGGCAAATTTTTAATTATAGAAATTAATAGGCCATAACTTGTCAAGTTATAGTTCATAACCAGATAAGTTATGGATAAACTTATCAAGTTATGGTTTATAGCCAAACAAGTTATGAACAATTATGAACAATAACTAAAGTACTTTGTTTTTATCAAACTAAACTCTTAATAGAATAATAATTTAAGAAAGTAAACTAAATTTTAAAATAAATTTTAACCTATTATTACGTATAAAGAGTTGGGGTACGCTGAAACAACCGACAAATTATCATATTATGCTTCAAAAGTCCAAACTAACATGAGAAAGTTTAAGGCCTAATTTATTTCACCGGTTAGCGTTTAGAATTTAAATTTTGTTATAGTAAAAAATTCTTAGAAACAGTCGCATCTAATTTTTTTTACTACAGTAAAAAACTCTCACATAAAATCACATCTCAGCTTGAATTAAAAACTCGAATCAACGAACTAAACATACTCCAAAAATATTCCTTTATTTTTGCCTAAATACAACTTTTGCTCCTAAGTTTTTTAAAATCTAAAAAGTATTCTATGTGTTTTTGAAAATAGATAAAAAGTATCATTTCTCTCACATAATAGTTTTTAAAATTGTCAAATTGTGATATCTCATATACTATTCAAATTTTAAACTATACTAGCTTCCAAACGCCCCTCTTATATTTCCCCCTTTTTTTAAAAAAGAAATAACTCTCTTAGAAATTTACAACACCGATTTAATTAAGTTTTTTTTTTTTCAGTTTTATTAACAAAGTGAAATCTTAAAAAAAAAAGATGTAAATTTTTTGTCACCTAGTAGTATTGGGCAATTCTAATAAGTTGGTTTATTATGCACTACAAAATACACTTTCACCTTAATTTGGTAAATACCAAATAGAATTTAAAAAACATTACGTATTTTTTTAAAAAAAGATTTCACTTTTTTATTAAAATGAAAAAACCAAAAAAAAAAAAATTGTTCAAATTAGTGCCGTAAAATTCCTAAGAGGTTTACTTAAAAAACAAAAAACGAAAATCTAAGAGAAAGTGGTTAGAAGTTAGTATAATCCAACTAAAATTTGGACAGTATATAGAATATTCAAAAAAAAAATTGGCCATTTTAAAAAAATTAAACCTAAAAAGTTAAAAAAAATAATACTTTTTATATGAGTTAAAAAATATAGATAATACTTTTTAAATTTTAAAAAATTTAAGGGTAAAAATTATATTTAGAAAAAATTGAGCGGATATACATTTTTAAATTTTCTCAACTATCAGCCTGTGCGGGGGACCCACTCTAACTCCAGCTTTAGGTCTATACGATTTGAGCCAGTACAAATTAGGGTGTGGCTCTAGATCAATTGTATTTTTCATTTCCCTTTTCCTTTTCCTTTTCTCTTTTTGAATTCATGATTATAAAATTAGCTGAATACAATTCATAAACATGAAAGAGTGACGGTTTTGCCAAAAATTTATCGGAGTGGAGGTACTGATAAATATTTAAAGCCTATTTAGTTCGTTGATTTAAATTTTTAATTTGAGTTAAAATGTGATTTTATGTGAGAATTTTTTATTATAATAAAAAAGTTAAATATGATTATTTATGAGAGCTTTTTACTATAATAAAATTTAAATTAGTGAAATGAACGATAACTTAAATTCTATGTTAAAAAAATTGAAAATAGTAAATTAATGACATAAAGATTTTTTTAATCAAACATTGTTTCAAGCATATTTACTTTTCAACGTACGTCAATTTTTATCTAAAAATAATTTTTTATTATCACTTTTTTTGTTTTGTTTTTACAGCAGGTTTATAGTTTTTATTTTGATTGTACCTATTTGAAATAAGGATCTTTTCTTTTCTTTTCAGTTAAATATAAAATAAAACAAAAATTATATGTGAATATAGCAATCAATTATCATAGCAATATATCTTCTTATCATTCATAGCAATATATATTATATAAATTTTTATTTATATGTATATATATTTTTAGATTTTTTAATGAACATGTGTATCTACTTCCCGCATACCAATTTGTTTAAGTTTCTATTACAATTCAATAGTTTTTTATAAGCTCCGCACAATATATGTCTACATACAATATGCCACGTTTAATTTGAATTTATGGTTTATGAGAGTATTGTAAAAATAACGAGAAGCAATAGTTTTAAATTTAGAGGCTCAATTTGTGAATTCACGTAATTCGATATTTTTAGATTGGATTGAGAGACTCATAAATTAATTTTGGAGAGAAAGAAAGAAATAGGTCAAGACTTGAAATGAATTAAAATTAATAGGTCAATAGTTTACATAAGTTAATAAATAGGTCAAATTACTGTTTTCGTCCATAATTTGTCTGGTTATTAACCATAACTTGATAAGTTATTGTCCATAAATCACGATTTTTATCCATAACTTGTCTGATTATGAACCATAACTTGAAAAGTTTGTCCATAACTTATCTGGTTATCAACCATAACTTCACAAGTTATGACCTATTAATTTCTATAATTAAAAGTTGGCCTATATACTTCTTAAGCTTTTCATATTGACCTATTTTCTACTATTTCCGTTAATTTTGGATTGAGATTTTTTAATTTAAAGTAAAAGATTGGATAAAAGATTCCCCTTATCTGTTTAATCCAATCCATAAGTACCCCTATTTGAAAGCATATATTGAATTAAATATCAGAACGACTAGCAATCATAAAGTTGAGCAATAAAGAAAAAAAAAGGGGCTTGTTAAGTTAATTATATATTGAACGAAGACTTGAGTTTACCCGGAAATAGCTGCGAATATTTTAAGGATTTAAGTGTGAATCTCCCTGATATGTGACCAAAAATTGAAGTGGACGTTTAGTTCGTGTATTCAGAATCAAGATTTAAAATTGGAGATGAATATAAGAAATAAACAGGCTAAAAATTTTGTAATACGAACAATTTTACCATTAGTTCATGATTGAGCTAATATAACTTTAATCACGAACCATGTGAAACAGTAACTTTGAATATAGCTTAGGGATCAATATTAAAAATACACTCATCGACCAAAAAATAACTTGAAGAAAGAAAAGGTTTTTGCTAGCAAAAACAAATTGCTTTAAACCTTTGTGTTCACCACGAATTGAGGTATCACGAATACGCCTCTAGGACCTTCAAAAGGGGGAAATCATTAAAAAAAAAAAAAACAAATACAAGAAAAGTTTATTGATAATTTAAAAATACAGGTAATTACAAGATATTTTCAATTATATAACTATATCAAAAAGAGTTTAAACTAGGAGTGACAATTTGAGTATGACACGCAACACAACTCGAAACCCGCACAAAATTAGCGGGTTTGGGTTTATTATAAATGAGTTTGAGTCATAATCAGGTTGACGCGATTAACACAATTAATAAACGGGTTGAGTTAGGGTTGACCTCATAATATGAAGCGACAGGAATTAACATGATTAACTATATGTGTCGTCTACAAACTAATGAAATGTGATATAACATGAAAGTTTATATGACATATTAAATATAAATAATATGAATTTTAATATTTGTAGGTAAAATTCATTTATTTTTTTTAAAGAAAAAGATAAATTAACCAACAAACATCACTATTATATTAGTTATTTATTTAATATATTAATTTAAACGGATTATACGGGTTGACATGATTAACATGAATAATAAATGAGTCGTGTTTAGATTGATATTTTTAACACGTGTAATAAATGAGTCGTGTTTGAGTTGATGTTTTTAACAAGATTAATAAACGGGTTAATATGAGCACGATTCATTAACATGAATTACCACTCCTAGTTTAAATGTCCTAAGAAGTATGTCAGTAACAGAACCATTTGAGGTCAAGTAGCGGTAAATTCCCCACTGGTTTTTTATTTTTATTTTTTAACATGTATGTCCCCACTAAACTTCACACTTTTTGGGTGTGTTTGAAATTCGTTTCAAAATAATTTTATTTTTTGTATGAAAATGTAAATGGAAACGTTTTTAATCTCAGACAAAAATTATTTTTAAAAATGCATTTGGTAGTGTTTTAAGATATTGTTTTCAGTAAAAAAATCCATTCATGTCTCTCTCTCTCTCTATTCGAGAGAGAAGAAAATAGAAATAAAAAATGAAAAACGACTAAAAGTCATTTTTCATTTCTCTCTCATTTTATACTAAATTCAAGAATCGTTTTCATTTCTGTTTTTTATCTTTAATTGTGTTAAACGCCGTTTTTCTCCCGATTTCATTTTTTTCTTTCTTGAAAAATATGAAAAATAAAAACGAAAACAACTCCAAACACAACCTTTACTTGGTCAATCTTATGTTTGTCATCAAATTTTCGGCAAAACATGGAGGGAATCACTGTGAATTTGTGATATTCAAAAGTCGATGAATAAGTATCTATATATGTTGGTGGAAGAATTAAATGACCAATTAAAGAGAGCAGAGTTCAATAAAGTTGGTGCTCCACCACTAGTTTCAATCAATGAAGCCACTTGTAAAACTGCCTTAATCAATACGATTATCGTACGCCGAAGCTAGGAAAGGAAATATATATACGTATATATACACACAGATATACATACACACATACATATACACATGTATATATATACATATATATACATATATATATATATATATTGAACATCAAAATAGGAAAGTGTTATAAACCCTACATAATTTGATTGTACGGTTCAATTAGAGACATATTGCACTGGGCAGTTGTTCCTTTTTTTATTTTATTTTTTATTTCATATCACACTCTTAAAGTGCTAAATACAAACTCTATTATAGACTCTATTTCAGATGCTAATCTCTTTATTTGCCGCTTGTGAAGTTAGTTCAACGAGACTAATACAATAACAAGTCATCTTTCTATAACTTATTTACAGATTTGTCACTATCAGTTACATATCATTGTTCTATTTTATACTTCTTATTTTTTTTTTTCATTTTAATTTTTAATTTTTTTATTTTAAAATGTACATATTACTGATTAATAATTATAGAGTCAGAAATAACAAAAAGAAATATTTTTCTGAAAAAAAAAGAAAATAATAACTGAAATAAGCATATCTCTTAAAGTTTAACCCAACTCAAAAAAAGAAAAAGACTTATCAATCAATTAAAAATACTCCACGACCAATCCTTTATATATATATATATATATATATATATTTTTTTTTTTTTTCATTTCACCATTTCTGCTGTAACAACAAAACTTGAACTAGTTTAAAAATGGCCCGTAGATAAATGCAAATTGCCATGAAGTCCTACTTGATTGAAGATCCTTAATGGTCCATGCTTTTAAGTTTACTCCATTCACTTATCGAGCGACAGAGCTTTGGGGGCAAAGAAAATTCTCAGTAAAAAAGTACAAACGAAACCAACATATTGAAGGAAGAGTAAAGCCAAATGCAAGAAAAAGTACAAACGAACGGTTTAAAAGAAAAAAAAAAAAAAAAAGCCAAAATGAAAGGATACAAAAAATTACAACAAAACGAAACCCATTTATATAAGCACACACGAAAATGTATAATCATTTATTGAAGGGTGCTATTTAACTTATTTACGTATTAAATAGGTTAAAAAATAATAAAAAAAGGTAAAAAAAATGTTAAATGAATTAAAATTTAAGGATGACAATCTTGTAAATATGATTAGAAAATGTGACTTGTTGTTAAGTGTGTTTCCTTAAAAAAACTAAAATAAGTGGCAAATAAAGAGAATATAAAATAGAGTCTATATTTAACATTTCTTTAGGTAATTTGATAGTAAAACTTGGTTTTGTTTTTTAGATAGTACTATTTATTGTTTCTTTTTCCACTATATTTCGCGATGGACTCGCTAAACGATCTCTTTTTTTTTGTGAGGTCACTACTCGCATTTGCAAGTCGCATAGGTCATTTTGTGGGAATTGTCTTTTGTGTCCTCTTATTCGTGTACTTTTTCATATTTCTTTATTAATATTAGGTCACATCAATTAAAGTTTTATGTCAATTAAAATTTCATATCGCGTCAATTAAAAAATATGACAATTAACTGATATATCATCATCTTCTTAAGGGATAATAGAAGAAAATATAAATAAGAAGACATATGAGCTCAATCGAACTTCATGCTCCAACCAACGTGTAGAAAGATGATCCAGAGCAACACATATAACATCTAATTTATGAGATATTTAGGTAATATGCCATGATTTTTATGGTTAGATTGACTTTTGTTTTGAGTACTAAAACTATTATAAAATATACCACTGTAATATCATTTAAGTTTTATGTATTGAGTAAAATTATATTTATACTTTTGTATATTTCATTCAGTATTTTTAAATTTTGTGAAAGTTTTGTGATTTTTTATGTATATATTTACATATTTTATGTATATATTTGTGATTTTTATGGACGTATCTTTTCTCTGCAATATGTTTACTAGCATATGGCAGTTTAAATTTAAAACTTGTGGTGGGTCAGTAAAGTGCCCCTAATTCACTCAGCAAGAATAACAAGAAAGAGATGGGGTGGGCTTGTAATAGTTAGGCCCACAACTTTGAAGCATTCTGGCATTCCCATCGGCCCAGTAAAAAACCAAGGTTTGAAGTGTTAGTCATACGCAAGTTGTATTTCTGGATGTTTAGTTGGAAGATTTAAATCATAATTTGAATCTTGATTTATGGTTTGTTACAGTATTTTCTCTCATAAAAAATACACGTAAATAAAAAATGGTTGTAATCACATAATTTTAATCCATGAACCAAACGTCTCCTTATTGTTTGTGAATCACGACTTGCAAGTTTGTCCTCATGGCCAATTGATTTGAATATATAAACATCTTTTGGTGTGTAACAATTTAACTTTTTTATTATAGTATTTTTCTCACAAAAATTTAAATTTCAGTTCAAATTTTCTATTCAAACCTATAAAAAGACACCCTTTTAAGATATCTGTAATTAGAATTTTGAAGAACTAATCACTCATAACTAAGTTTATGCACTTTCTAGCATCTCCATTCCTCACCAAATTAAATTCTGTGCAACTTTTACAATAAATGGAATATTAGAAAGTTTATAAAACCTAAAATTGTTGGGAAATTTTTTTGGAAGAACCAAGCAAAATTGTTAAACCGTTGAGTTAACGTAATATTTTCCTGTTTGATTTGGCTGCAAAATGGGAAGTGAAGCATGTTAATTCTAGTAAGGATTGAAGGATCACAAAAAGTGCAAAATGTGAAGTTGAGCTTGAGTTCGATTTGATTTTTTCGTAAATTGGAGCTGTGAATTTCTTTGGAAACTAGGGTTTAAATTTAACATGAAGGAGAAAAAAAACACAAACAAAATTTTGGGGTGTCTTGTTGGGAGGGAGAGTTAAGGATTTTTTTTAGCTCTGTTGGACAAAAGTTGGAGAAGAAAGAAAAATTCAACAATTGACAGTGAATAGATCGTTTCAAGCACAAATATATATATATATATATATATATAAATAAATAAATAAATAAATAAATAAATAATAATAATAAAACAATTCTGTAAGCACATTTGCAGTCTCATATTATCGGTCCAAGTCATTTTCTCATAACGAAGCTTTGTGAGTAGTTCACAAACTACGACACAGTGGCCTCGTTCGTTTCGTTGATTCGAGTTTAGAATTTGAGTTGAGATGTGATTTTATGTGAGAGCTTTTTACTGTAGCAAAAAAGTTAGATGTGACTATTTGTGAGAGCTTTTTACTGTAGTAAAACTAGAACCAGCGAAACGAACGAGGCCTAAAAAAATAATTTTGGGCAGACTTTTATAATCGGAGAAGAGGAAGCAAATGTTGTTAACGCTTTCTATCTTTCATTGTTTCTTCCTTTCTTTTTGAGTAAATTATATTGTTGCATCTTAAATATTTTTTGTTTTTGTATAATATACCCTAAACTTTTAAATCTGGTATTTATACCTTAAATTTTAAAATTAGTTGCAATTGAGGTTCTATAATTGACAAGTGCTATAAAATTGATGGTTTAAAACACAAGAGTTTCACATAAAAGACAAAGTTTGTCATTTTTCAAAATAGATCATGAATAAATTGAGTCCGAACCATCAATTTGATAATGCCCATTTACTGTTGGACCTCATGTGAAAAAAAAAGTTAAGTAAGCAAAAAAAAAAAAAAAAAAAAAAAAAACCAGATTCTACAGCCTGCGGCTGTAACCATATAATTGTAAATACGTATGTTTTAATCCGAGCAGCCTGAAAGTGTAATGTGTTTATAGTGCACCAACATTCGCACTACCGCATCTTTTCCCACAGACTTAATTTTACCGAAAGATATGGTCAGTCAACGTTTTAGTCAGTAGAGAAAAACTTTCATAAATATATTGGTCCATTTGTATTTTTCTTTCCAATATGATATAGGAGAATTAGCACTCGTGCCCTTCATCAACAAGCTGTTTGATGTTGTTGTTCTTCGTAGATGAGAAGGCCAAACTTATATATTAAGCTCAAACTGAAAAAAAAAACTTCCTTCTTGAATTGTTTGTTGCCCTAGAAAAATCTCTTGCATGGGCATGGAAGAGGGCAAGAACACGAGTCTAGTCCTCAATAACACCCTGGACAACTTCCTTGACATTGAAGCCCTTCTCGTGTTGCATGATGACCTTGGCGTATAGGAGGAGGGCGGGGTCGTTGTCGACGTAGGGGTCGACGGTGAAGACTGCCGGGAGGACGAAGAGGAGCTTATCGGAGGACCATTAAGGCGTACGTATGTCAAAAAGCAAGTGTAGGTATGTAGGTCATATAAATGCCTCCTTGGTGAGCTTTATTTCTTTGTTGCCACGGCCTAAGATGGCCAGATATTCTAAAGTACCTGCAACACGTTACTTAAGGATATCATGACTGCGTATTGCTAAGAATCAAATAAGACATTTTACGATTTTTGATCTTGTCTAGAGAATGTGTGTGCGTATATACATATTGTAAATGATAATAGATTCCAAGGAGGAGTAGTACTAGTAGATGTAGAAAACCTGGACATTCGGATTTGACGGGGTTTAACTCTGTCCTAGTTGGACTAGTGTGATTACGTTGTGCATGGTGGTTTTTCATTAGCTCTTTTGTTTTCTTCTTTCTTCTAAATTATTTTTTATTTTGCAAAAAAATAGCAAAAGAAAAAAAAAAAGAAATATAAATGCCCTAGTGTTATGCGATTATAGATAATTAGTATACCAATTATTTTGGACCAAATCAAATATATATAATGATATTTAATGTGTGTAAGAAAATTAGTGTACCACTTATCTTGGACCTGATCAAATATATACATTGATATTTAAAGTATGCAACAAATTCATATTCTATAGTGGTGTATATCCTTTGGGAACATCCAAATTCATACTTCTAGTGGTGTATACTGTGTAGTAAGGCTGTAATATGGGTAATTATGACACGATGACATAATACAAATATGACATGATGTTTTGTAGGTTACTGTTAAGAAAGTAAGAGTTTGTTTTTTGAGTGAAAAACTAAAAAAAAAAAAAAAACTCGAGTTATAACTTTATTCGAGTTAATATTTTTTTAAGTTTAAACTCGAGTTTAAACTCGAGTTTAGGACTAAAACTCGAGTTCAAGTTTCCCTTTCAACTCGAGTTCAGAAACTCGAACTCAAATTAATGAACATTATTTTTTCTATTCTTAAAAATGCTATAACGTTTTCGTTTTAATTCTGATTGAGATGATTTTTTTTTCTATGCGTTGACAACGAAAAGACGAATAAAACTCAACCCATATACCCTATTAAAATTTTTCATCAGCATTGAGTTTTTATTAAAATACTATCTAAATACAAATTCAAGTTTTGACTCACTCAAATACAAACTCAAAAAGATTCTTATCTCAAGCCGCAACTCAAATGTACACAACCAAACACAAACTCAAGTTACAAGTTTAACTCAAGTTATAACTCAAATTCAACTCAAGAATTATACTCAAGTTAAACTCCAAAAGAACAAGCTCTAAGTTACGGGCCATTTTAGTGAACCTGCAATTAAACAGTAAAAAAACAGGCCATGTTCGTGTCAACCGGCTTGACACTTAATTGACAATAAATTAACCCGCTATATTGCTCTATTATTTTTAAAATATTTTTTTTCTACTTTTAGTTAGATGTATTTTAAATTTTTAATTAGGATTTGGTTAGTTGTTGTACTACAAAATTGATTTAATTTGAAGAACATATGTATTTTATGTTGTGTTTATATTATGATTTTAGTGCATACATTATATATTTTAAGTAAAAACATCATGGGTAATTGACAAGTTGTGGGTTGATTTTGTGTTAGTTTTGTTTGAGTGCATTAGGTTATTCGTATCAGTGGGTCCTGTTAGTGTCAACTTGTGTTAGGATTTGAATTTCTCAATCCGTATGTGTCACGAGTTGTGTTAGAGTCAGGTTAATTTCGCCAAATTTTGATTATCTGACACTAACATGACTCGCCGACACGAGTTGTCACTCATACTCTGTAGTTCTATCGGAACCTTATCTGGTGTGATGTGATCAATGGGGTCCTTGATTTCTTCAAGACGCGTATCATGCCACCTAGATTAAATTATGCAATCTAGGTCTGTTGCCGAAGGTGAAGCTCCCTTCAAATTTGAATGACTTATTGGCCTCAGTCTTTTCAATTTTGTTTACAAAATTATTTTGAAGATCTTGAAAATAGGCTCAAAGGGGTTCTTCCAAATTAGTTAATTTCACCTATGCAATCTGCTGCTTTCGTGAAGGTGTGGCTAATCTCAGATAACTCTATCATCACCCATGTGGTAATCCAATGCATGAGTGGAAAAAAGGGTGATTGGGCTTGATGTACGTTGATCAAGCTGGATATGGAAAAAGCTTATGATATGTTGAGCTAGGAGTTCTTGGAGGTTGTTTTGCATAATTTCGAGGTGGATCAGCTGTTGAGATATCAATGATTATGCTTTTTCTTATTCTTTCCTTTTTTAGAAATTGCATAGCTGTACATAAATACGCATAGACAACTCTCTGATTGTAATTCCCTTAATTGTGGGATGATTGTAGCTTGACATCTCTATAAATTTGTATGTACATACTCATTTGTGAATTGAATGAAAATATACCAATTCATCACCTCATATGTGATTCAAAGATAGTATCATAGCGGATGATCCTGAGTTTAAAACCTCGTAATTGTACTCTTTATCCTCATTTAAATTATCATCACGTGTTGAGTTTTTAATATATCTTAGGTCTTTCCATGTTTCTCATTTTATTCTCCCAGTTAGAGTTTATGTTAGTCATTTAGGTGATGGTCAAAATGACACAGAAAATTCAAAAGGACAGATGGTCTGTTTGGGTTCATGCATTCAAATCAATAATTTTGATTATAAATTTAAATTTTGTTAGAGAATTCATTGGCGGGAAGCGCAGGATTTATTGATCTACTTAAGTGCTAATTTTATAAGTTGTTAAATTCAATTTTTCTTGATTACTTCGATGCTTGTAATTTCTATCGTAGTTTCATTTAAACAAACGTATTTTACATAGCAAGAGCGTCTTTTTACTATCTGATTTTAGCAGGATAATGTTTCCCTAACAAAGTTGTAATACTTAATATCTCAAATTGAATGGGTTAATTTGTAACACTTCAAAATAGGAGGTTCGTTTTTGTAAATATTGAAGACATGGGGAAGTTTTATAATTAACCCATTCGTCATATTCAATCTCTGTTGTCCACTTGCGTTAGAGGCTTCTAGCAGCAACAGTTATTCAAAGAGGATAAGGCAGATTTGTTGTCTTTTATTCTAATCAGCAACGTCGAGTTTTCAACTTTCAACTTTTATTCTAAATTGGCATATCTTGCCTCAAAAGTCAAAACTATTAGCTTGTTTGGGGAACCCACGTCCAATTCAAGGAGCAAAATCAGGAAGTTTTTAAGAAGAGTTTTGGTGAAATCTTTTTTATCGTAATTTCAATTTTTAACTTTTAAATCTGATCAAAATCATATTAAATTAAAAATTTATATAAAAATGACATTTTTTATATAACTCCGGCAGCTGAAATAGAGAATTAAAGATAGTTCATATTTTTCTAATCTTATAAGAGAAACTTCTTGTTAAGAAATCAAGAATTGAAATTGTAAGTTTTATTAGCTCTAGATCAATAATTGCATATATTTCTTTAATGGCAATTGCATTCATGTTTGTGATAAGTAGTTGAATATTTTATTTATTTATTTATTTTTTTTGTACTTTAGCAATCTATGTCCAACCTCTAGAAACATTTATCATGACATACTTGTATGCATTATCTGTTACGAAAGAGATATGTTTTATCGTAATATTTTGATTATATTTTATAAAGGCTATGGATCGATGAATCAATCACAAAAACATTAATCAAATTAAGACCTACATCTACACTATAGTGGCCGGGACACATATGTAACATTTTTTTTTCTTTGTTAAATCTCCTTTCTCCACTTTGGCCCTACATTGTGGTATACTCCTAAAGCAACTATTTTTTTTTTTTTTCAATTTTCCCACATGGCCTCTTTAATTTTCTCCTTTTTTATGCCAATTGGCCCACAGTATACTCACAAAGTAAATTTTTTCCCCACTTGCTTATGTATAGAACATAAAGATAATAATTTTATAATAAACCTAAAGAAGCTTTTATTAGTTATATATTCTCCGATTGCAGAAATCATGATAACACGCACAATCGACAGGGCATATTTTAATTCAACTTGTACAAATTACTTTAAGAGAAAAAAATTAGGGCATATTTTAATTCAACCTGAACAAATTACTTTAAGAGAAAAAGCTAAATACGCACAATCGACAGGGCATATTTTAATTCAACTTGTGCAAATTACTTTTAACGGAAAATGCTTAAACACTCAAACTTATTGCTTAAAATACAGTAGAAATTATTACAAACTAGCTAGATCTCGGTATAAATTACGATCTACCACACATAAGTATATAGAAAACAAATTATATATATATATATATATCATTAGTTGGGTGTCTTGATGTAACCCACATGGGTAGAGTTGGCAACTTTAGTCAAAGTCTTCAACTCATTAGCCACCCAACACCTTGAAGTTTCCGTATTGTAAAAGTATCCTAAACACTTACAATCCGAAGTGCATTTTTTCTCGCAATCAGTTTCCTTCACAGAACTTCCAGAGGTATATTTACTCAGAAAATGGTCAACTCCATCAATCTTATAGTAATGAAAATCACTTGGCCTACAAGAGGTTATCTTTGGAGGCGCACAATTCTTGCTCCAACCCAAAAGCCCTTTCTCCGAAGGACAAGCCACACATTGGTTATCTTCACAAACGCCAAAATTCCCACATCGGCTAGGCAATTGGCACTCGGTCTCCCAAAAGGATTCTCTATCAAAAATACTAAAAACCACCTCCCAAGCTTGTGTATCCACTTTGTCGTTGTAAGTGTAAACCTTAACATTCCCATCTATTCCGAGTCTAAGAAGCGACGATGTTCCATTGTATTTAGGTCTCCCAACATAATAACTCCCACCGGTCGATAACTCCAACTTCACGTCGTACGCATAACCCTCGTCGGTCTCCGGTGAAGCTTGTAAAGTCACGTTCTTTAGAGTGCCTTGGACTGGACTGAACCTCTCAGCCAAAGAGAAGTACTTCAATGGCTTGTTAGAGTTCTTTCCTTGGTAGTAAAGTGAAAAACCTTTCGGCTCAATAACAAAGCTGTAGGGCCCATCTTTGTTCCGTTCCGCGGAGAGGCGACTAACGAGCTTGTTACGAAGGGTTTGTCCCACCAAAAGAGTGTCGGTGGGGTAGTCAAAGCTTTGCCATATAAAATTGCCCTTCGAGTCATGAAGGACAATGTTGCCGTTTGGAAGTAATTGGAAGCCAACGACACCTTTGTTGGCAGTGTTGGTTTGCCAAGCGACCCTGCCATCGGCGTCGGCGAGGACTAGGTTTCCGTCGGTTCCGAAGGTGAGGGTTGCGTTCTCGCCGACCGGGTTGCCGCGGTTGGCCTCCCAAACCCACCGGAACTCCGAACGTCTTAGACCCATGCGAAGGGCGAGGGTGAAGGCGTTAGGGGTGGTGTTGTAGAATGCAAGTTGGAAAGGGGAGTTGAAGACGCTTAGCATGCGGTAGCTGCCGTCGTACTCGACAATGTAGGGGCCTAATTCGCCTTCGTTGACGAACTTGAATGTGGCATTTTCGGGAACTTGAGCTTGAGCAATGGAAAGGGTGAGGGAGAGAATGAATAGAGAAAACAAGGAGGACATGAGCAGCTTGTTGAACGAGCAAGACATTTTTGTAGTTTATTTTGTGGTTTTTGGAACTTTGGGAAAGGATTCTATTTATAGCAATCGTGGAAGGCCAATTTGGAGACTCTATTTTGATTGTTTTGATTTGAATTTTTCTTTTTCTGATGACCATGTGGATTTGGATGTATATGAATATGTAGTTTAATATTATACAGATCGTCAATATCCGTAGAAGTCTAGAAGAGATGTATATACATATTATATGCGTAATAATTCCGGACAAGGCATATTTTGCAGACGGCAATATTATTATTTACTAGTGCCGTGTACTCTTCATTAATTAATCATACATTTATTTAATACCCCTAACAAAGTATTTTTGAACAGTACCCTTTATCATCCGTACGTTGAAAGTCTGAATTCATGGAAAAATTTTTATAAATTTTTTTTAGAACTTTGTGACTTTTAGCAACATGCTTTCTGAATTTTAAAATGTGCATGCCCTTTGAATTTTATCATTTATGTCAATATGTCTCTTGAGTTTAACTCCATCAAGTATTTTAACGTAAATGCTTATAAACACCCTCTGAATTTTTGTAATTTGTGTCAATATACCTCATGAATTTTAAAATGAACCTATTGTGCCCCCTAAAATGTGATATATCTCCAACTTTTTCCCTGCATCTTGATTCTATAAATTTTTTAAACGTAAATGTTGATATGACCATTAAATTTCTAATTAGAGATGATATAATTTTGGATTTATTGAATGCATTTCCCTTCAGACTATTAGTTAAGCAACGATTCTCAAAACATTAGTTGATTAGAGGCAATAAAAAGAGAAAAAATGAGGAACAAATTTGTATAAGGTAATGGGTTTTTATATTAACATTCTCGGCTACCTACTTCATCATGTCTCCGAAATACAATGAATGAGATTCAGCATCTTAGAATCCGTACTGAGTAAATTAAAAGACACAAATCCATAAATATGAGCTGCTAATAACTCAGGATTAAGATCATTCTATATGTGACTATCGATAGACTCAGTTAGAATTTCTATACTTAACGGAAATTATCAGAAATTCATATGTGTATGTGTCTCGGTTCCATATAATCTCATTATGAGTAATACACTTATTCAATATCTCATCATATTAATTTTGCGGATACCACCGTTCCATTCTAAATGAGAATGACATGTATTACTAATGTTTTAATTAAAGATTCCGATCCTTAATTAAATTCATTACGAGCATTGTTTTAATTATTATCCTTAAATATTATCCTCTTACATATAACACTTATATACAATATTTAATGTCACATAAATAATCTTGGAGTTTTAAATGATATTCATAAAATATTCAATAATACACATAAAATAATGAATAAACTCTTTTATTAAATAAATAATAAAAATCATATTACATCTCATACTTTTAAGACACTATTCCCAACATAAAGAACTCAAATTATTAGCCAAATCAGTGGTTAGGTATAATAATTAATTAGATTTGTTATTTTGACGTGTAAATTAATATATTTTGTAGCATTCAACAAAAGTTTTATAAAATTTTTTATTTGTACTCCATCTGCACTATCACACTTCCACATCTAAAATCATTTCAGAAACCAATAAGTGGTATCAGAGTGGTCTATAAACTATATTAATTTATGCTGTAATTATGCGATAATTAAATTGAATATGTAATATTTAATTTTTTTAAATATATGATATTTAATTTTTTTAAATATATGATATTTAATTTTGTATGTATGTGATGGGTAGACAATTGCATTTACTTATGGATGAATGTTTGAATGATGGATTTAGTTGTTAATTATATTGTTCCATGGATCAGTTATTTTTACCATTTTTTTAATTCGATTAGAAAAATTATAGCAATTATTGTAATTCTAGAAAATTAGGAGATACCCTAATTAGGGCACAACAGAACCAAGCAAGAAACCCAAGACACCCTTGCACCCTTGCACCCCTACACCCCGCGCCCATGCCCTGATTTCACTAATGTGTAATTTTTCCAGAAATGTTTTGGATCAAATGAAGTTAGTACCCGACCTAAAGATGGAGGAATTTAAAGACTGAAAAATTAAGTTAAAGTCCCATGGATGTAATGGATGAATGTGATTATTGTAATTATTTATTTATTTAGAGTGTAAGAACAATTAGTTTAATTTTTGTTTCTATTTATACTCTTAATCTTTTATATGTTTTACTTACTTGTTATCGATTGTTTTCTTTTATTTAAATCATAATAAAAAATTATTAAATTAAATAATATTTATATTATGATGATCATATTATAATTAGAACTTATTTATCCGTATCATAAAATTGTTTATGCAATAGACGATAAATATGATAATCAAATGTCTTATTGCGATGCAGGTGCCTCTTTTTACCAATATTTATATATATATATTTGTAACTGGATGTTCAAAAGGATTGGTACCTTTAGGTGAGTGTGTGTGTGTGTATCTATATATATATATATATATATATATATATTCTTTTAGGAAAAATAATTGAATAAAATTCTATCACTTACAAAATAATAAGTTTAATTAAATTGAATTTCACATAAGACCAAGTCGTGGGATTTAACTCGATGAGGATAAACATGAGTTCTCAATTGAATATATATGATGGGCCACATATATGATATAATGTGGGCCACAAGACCGACAGTTTATTATGAATCCGTGACTACATTTACTTGGAGGCTGTTTTATTTCATTTTTTTATCTTCCTTTTTCTTTTCTTTTATATCTTCCTTTAGCTTTCTCTTTCTATCATTAAATATATCTACCATTAATCTTTTGAAAGCATATTCTTCCACTGATGTTATATCTTATAACGACAAGTAGGAGCGGAGGCACATGGTGCTGAGTGGGGGAAAAAATAAAAATTTGATCCTTTCAAAGATTTTAACTTTTTATTTTACCTTCACTAAAATTTTATATTTTTATATATGCCCCTCTGACTTTTACCATTTTTCTTATTTTATTCTTAGATTTCATTTATAAATAAGTTTACTTATTTTCTTCACGAGCAATCGTAATGCCTTTTATATTATCTGTATGTTAAATTTACATTTCTTTGCTTTGAACTTGATTCTGAGTACGAAAAAGACCTGAGTACTCTAAACGTTTTACAATTCTTTTTCTTAATTCTTTTATTTTATTGACGGCGTTAATTAGAATATGTTTTGTTGTTAAATTGACCATTGATCAAGAAAATATAAGAATGAAGCATAATTTTGAAATTAGAAGCTATAAATGTGACAAATAAAAAATATAAGGTGGTTTTTTTATCTCCTCGACATGCAAGATATTGAAATGAAAAAAAAAAAAAAAAATCTATGGTAGAGTATTCTTATTGATAAAAAAAAAATCTATGCACAATTCTAAACGCTAAATTGATCAAAATTACATCAAAATGAACGAGGTTAACACCTTTTTATATATTACAAAAAAAATCTGAAGTTTCAACACAAAACCCTACAGTGGCATATTTTTTCGTACAATAAAATTCACAATATGTATTGAATAGTTTTTGAAAAATATTATAATATAATTTATTGTATATTTTTTATGTTATTTATGTTTTAGAAAAAAAATTATAGATCCGCCCCACTAGAATAAAATGCTAGCTCCGCCACTAAGTCAACAAACAATTATAAAGTTGAGCACACCTAAAACTTTTTTGTAGAGGATCTTGAGCCCCTGTCCAAAAGTTCTATTATAATGTTTTCTCTCACAAAAATTTAAATTTATAAAGTTTCACTATAGACTTAATTATTAGTACTTCGGGGTACTGCAGACTTTCCGGCTTGGCTATTGAATGAATCTTATGCTTATCAGGTTCCCACCCCGTTTTTTCTCACAAAAATTTCAAAAGCTTAAATTTTAGTTCAAACCACCTGATTCGAACTCCTATACCAAACAAACCTCTAGAAGTTTTGTAAAGAAGAGGGCTAGTTTGTTAATTGATCAGCTTAAAATGTAAGATCTAGAGTGTTCTCCCTACTCCTAAATTCAAAAAAAAAAAAAAAAGGAGGAAAAAAAGTCTATGTATCCTACAATTGATATGTGATCAACTATTAGGGAAATTTTGTAATATGAAAGATTTTATATTAGTGCACATTTTTAGTATTTATAGGATAATATAGATTAAACCATATTAACTTTTGAGCTGCGTAAAAAACTATAACCTTTTAGCATGAAAGCTACAACTCCCAAATGATCAATTGCCTTCAATTGTGTAGTAATTAACTGTGCTCTATTCGACTAGATAATTGGATGAGAAATACTAAAAAGTAGATTAATGTTTATAAGCACTAGTGCCTTACAACTAGGGTTCTTTGACGGATGGGGGCACTTTTGAAGTTTAAGGTGGTAACATGCTTACTCACTATTTACAGGTCATATTAATAATAGTGAATTGAATGGAGCAGATTTGAATTAAACCAGTCGTGTATCAGATAAATCCAGCTGTTTTTGGACGATTGGTTTGGTGCCATGTCATCACCGAACAATGATGCTCTGAAACTAAATGGAATCTTCAAATGAAGATCACGGTTTGGTTTTGGTTTTCCAAATTTTATGTTCGGATATTAGATACGAATATCTTGTGGAGAGATTTTTTAGTACACTTAGCGTATTAATAGGTCAAATTTTTTTAACTGTTAAATTTACGTATATATATATATTTTTTTTTACTTTTATGCGATTTTATATAGATTTAACGAATATAAAACTTAACCTACCGGTATGTTGGCGTACCGAAAAAGATCTCTATTTTGTTTTCTGTCAATAAGTTATAGATTCTTAAGTCAATATTAATGTTTTCTTAACTCAATTTTTTTAAGGAGATTATCTAGTATGCTTGGAGTACTGGTATGTCAGATTTTTTAACCGTTAAATCAGCGTATTTTTTAACTTTTACGTGATTTTATACAAATCTGATGATTAAAAAACTTGATCTATTAATATGTTGATGTAACGGAGGAGGTCTCATATTTTTTTACTATGGGAAAACAGTTTTCGCACTGAACATTTTATGGACAAATAGGAGTGCTTAATTACAAACCGAATCCCACTTAAAAAGATGTGGTTCCATGCGAACAAGTTTGTTATAACTTTCTACATTAGGTAGTGGATGATATTTAGAGAGAATTTCTATAATAGGAGATAGTCATCAAATTTGAATTTGAATTATATCAAAATAATAATAGAGAATGCAAAAATAATAGAACATAGAACATAATAGAAGTATTAGGGTCCGATATATACATTATCTATGTCTGCTTTAATAATTACTCTTTTTTTTTTCTGCTTGAGTAATGAAAGAGTAATTACAAAAGCATTATGTATCCAATTGGGAGCATTATATCACGTGTTAGTTTGGTCATCAACTATAGATATTAAATCATTGATTCGCCATCATATATAATTAGGATTCTCTCTAGAGATACATATGTCATGCATGTTTTTGATAACCGACATCATCATGCAAGTTGATATAAGATAACATGCATATATATATATATATATATATTATTATATATTATTTAAGGTCTGTTTAGTTCGTTGATTTGAGTTTTTAATTCGAGTTGAGATGTGACTTTATGTAAGAATTTTTTACTGTAACAAAAGGGTTAAATGTGATTATTTCTGAGAGTTTTTTACTGTATTAAAACTCGAATCAGTAAAATAAACAAGATTTTAATACTCTAATAGGAAGCCACGTGTTGGCCGGCGGAATAAAAAGATAAAAAGTACTTTTCTAAATAGGTGTTTTATTTTTATTTTTTTGGGATTAAATCAAAATCTGGCATTCGGTTTCATGGCGCGGCAAAGATGAGATGGTAGATTTCTTCCATATTTTGACTTGTGCAAAGCCGTCAAAATAGACAGAATAATTGCACAGCCTTAGTTACGTGGCCAGGTTGTGCTGGAATGGCATCTAATGAAAATTTTGCTATTGCTTACGTGAGCTTAAATATTTTATATAATTATGATATATAAGAAGATAATATTTAAAAATAATAATTGAAATGTGTCTGTAATGAAAATTAATGAAGAGTGATTTTCCATTAAAATGTTAAGATTTAACATTAGTTTTGCGATGCTTTAATACTTGTACTGTACTTGACTGGACTAGTTGGTTGAGAAATGATACTTAAGACTCATTTAATTTTGTTTTTCAAAGTTGCTTTTAACTTTTTTTTTTTTTTTTTTTTTTTTTTTTTTTTTTTTTTTTTTTTTTATAAAAAAGTTTCAATATGTCACGTGTATAGTAAAACTTACTTTTGTGCAGTAACTTGAAAAATTATTACGCTGTAGCATAATCTAAAAAGCAAGTCAATAGTTACTTTTGCATAACAACTGATACTGTCCTAACGTAAATCTAATAAAATAATTAACCTTAATAAATTGATAACTCTACAAAGTAGATCTACTTTACTATTTTTACTCTTGCAAATTGGCAATGTCATTTTTAGCTTGTTTTCGTTTCATTTCATTTATTCTACTTTAATTTAGCTTACCATTTGTTCTATTTTATTTTAATTTGCTCTAATATCAATTTTTCTTCATTTTATGTAGTGTGATATTGATTTTATTTTTTGTTTTTATTTAATTTTTCTATTAAAAATTTTAAGTATATTCATTTGTGTTTCAATTAGGTCAAAAGGGGCTTAATTGAAATGGGTCTTGATATCTCACTTATTCTTATTTGAGCATCTAGTTTAACTTTCTTTATTTAGTTTTAATCTTATTTCTCTACATTAGAACTAATTTTATTTCTTTTCGTAATTTAGTTTGATTTCCATATTGCCAATTTTTAATTTGATCTTTTAAATAAAATTAGGTTGACATAATTTTAGTGCTTGGCAAAACAGTAGCAATTGTCCTACATAGGACGATATATATCCTTATTCACTTTATATTTGTCGTTCATTGACAACATGCATTCGCGTTACATATATTTTCACAACAATAAAATAACTTAATTCTCAATGTGCCCATTTTATTTTGTCATATTAAATTAAAACATTTTAATTATTTTTTTTAAAAAAATTTAAAACTATACTACACTAAATTTACTCAATTAGGTTTAATAATTATCAAAATATTTCAAAATAACAACAAATAAATAAGAAACTTAAAAATTACCGTGAACTTATATCTCTAATCATTTTAGAAGTTAGAACTAATAATAAGGAAGATGTACTCATTAAAATCCTTAAACCACCGCCTACTGTCACCACTGGAAAAGAAAAATACTTCGATAACTTTTAACTTGTTAATGATGCCCCCATTTAGAAAATAAAAAATTGAACTTGTTTGTTACTGTCCAACCTATTTCTTTTTACTTTTCCTATTTTATATTGTCTGTATTGATTCTAGTCCCCTCTATATTTCCAAGCTTTAGAAGTGTTGTTCCCAAAACTCAAGCTACAGTGTGCGTCCCTTCACAATACTATTATATAGATCTATGGCATATTTTTCTTAGGAAATTAATTGTTATGTTTATACTTCTAATTTATACTTTCATACATGACATACATATTTTAATTATTGTGTGTGTATCAATTTTTTTAATACACTATACGAATAATCACTTTAAGAGACCAAACTTTTTGCTTTCAAACTTTGGTAGCTGAAATGATCAAGCCTTTAATTACCAAATATGGTAGCAATAAGTACACAATCCGCTACCAAATATAATTTAGTAACAAAGAACATGACGGGAAATGAAATTTGGTTCCCGTTGAAAGTTTTTTGCTACCAAAACAATATTTGGTAACAAATGCATATGATTCTGGCACAAAAATTTGGTAGTGAAATATCACTTTTTGCTACCAAACATGTTTTGGTAACAAAATATTGGCGGGAAGTAAAATTTTGTCCTGCCTGAGGTATTTGCTACCGATTTTTTTTTTTTTTTTTGTAACAAAAGATACAACATTTTCTACCAAGTGTTGGAAGCAAAATATAACTATCTGCCACGAAATTAAGTTTAACAATCATCCTACTATATTTTGTACAACAATTATTTGATAATTTTGTTATTTTATGTAGGTATAACAAGAGACATGTTCATTTATGTATATATGTGATCTTGTTAATTAAGTTTATGTTTCACATAGAGTAGTATATAATCTTGATATTTGATTACTTTTTAACGTAGAATAATGTATCTCAATTTTAAAACTATATTTTTTTGTTATAATGTTACTAGAAGAATGATTCTAAATTATTTTTGTCATTAAAATGTTTTTTTAATTTTTAATATATGTCTTTCTGGTAGCAAATTAATATTAGGTAGAAAAAATATGCTTTCGGCTACCAAAATAATGTTTGGTAATAAAAAAACATAATTTTCTAATACCAAATTTTGGTAGCAGAAAACACGATTATGCTACCAAATTCATATTTTGGTGGCGAAAAGGTGTATTTTACTATGTTTGGTAGCAAATCGTATAAAAACTTTAAAACTTATATTTTCTACTTTTATTTTTGTTTTAGTTTTTCATGAATATGTCCTAAATTAAGTTTAACAATCATCCTAGTATATTTTGTATAACAATTATTTGATAATTTTGTTATTTTGTATAGGTGCAACAAGAGACAAGTTCACGTATGTATATATGTGATCTTGTTAATTAAGTTTATGTTTCACATAGAGTAGTATATAATCTTGCTATTTGATTACTTTTTAACATATAATAATGTATTTCAATTTTAAAACAATATTTTTTATTATAATGTTACTAGAACAATGATTCTAAAATTACTTTTATCATTAAAATGTTTTTTATTTTATTTTTAATGTGTCTTTCTGGTACCAAATAAAAATTTGATAGCAAAAAAATATGCTTTCGGCTACCAAAATAATGTTTGGTAACAAAAAACATAATTTTCTAGTACCAAATTTTAGTAGCAAAAAACATGATTATGCTATCAAATTCATATTTTGATGGCGAAAAGGCATTTTTTACTACCAAAAGTTGTGTTTGGTAGCAAATCGTATAAAAACTTTAAAACTTATATTTTGTGCTTTTATTTTTTTTTTGTTTTAGTTTTCCATGAAAATGTCCTAAATTAAGTTTAACAATCATCCTAGTATATTTTGTATAACAATTATTTGATAATTCAGTTATTTTGTATAAGTGTAACAAGAGACATGTTCATGTATGTATATATGTGATCTTGTTAATTAAGTATATGTTCCACATAGAGTAGTATATAATCTTGTTATTTGATTGCTTTTTAACATAAATAATGTATTTCCATTTTAAAACTATATTTTTTGTTAAAATGTTACTAGAACAATGATTCTAAAATTATTTTTATCATTAAAATGTTTTTTTTTTTAATTTTTAATATATGTCTTTCTGGTACAAAATTAAAATTTGGTAGCAAAAAATATGCTTTTGGCTACCAAAATAATATTTGGTAATACAAAACATAATTTTCTGGTACCAAATTTTTGTTACAGGAAACATGATTCTGCCACCAAATTCATATTTTGGTGGTGAAAAGGCGTTTTTTACTACCAAAAGTTGTGTTTGGTAGCAAATCGTATAAAAATTTTAAAACTTATATGTTGTGTTTTTATTTATATTTTTTTGTTTTAGTTTCCATGAATATATCCTAAATTAAGTTTAACAATCATCCTAGTATATTTTATATAACAAGTACTTGATAATTTAGTTGTTTTGTGTAGTTGTAACAAGAGACATGTTCATGTTATATATATATATATATATATATATGATCTTGTTAATTAAGTATATTTTTCACATAGAGTAGTATATGATCCTACTATTTGATTGCTTTTTAACATAGGATAATGTATTTCAACTTTAAAACCATATTGTAGGGGATTTAAATTTTCTGGGTTAGTTGAAATATTAGGGGAGATGATTCTGAAATGTCTATTATATTTTAAGTTGTTATGACATTTTAATGAGACATTGGTTTGAGAATGTGTTATGAGACAACTTAACTGCATTATGAGACATTGGTTTGAGAATGTGGTTTTGGATATGCAAATTGAACCGAGATGTGTGGATTTGGATTTTCTGGGTTATTTGAAATTGTAGGATAGATGATGCTGAAATTTCAATTATATTTTATTGAATTTAAATGTCTCTTTTTTCATTTATATAGAAAATATCACAAGTTGTTGCGGAAAATCATTCCAAAAAGTTAGCAAGTTATTTGGGTGGCTCAAGATCTATAGTTCAACATTTGGAGGAAGTTCATGTAATTAACTTTCACTCACTTAAGTATGTTACCACTTAAAACCATAACTTTATTTTATTTTATTTTTTTTACATTTGAGTTTTGACTCAAATACTTCAGGAGGGTACTTTGAGGTCTTCAAAAATACTCATTGGAGTGAATCACGTGGATGGACGACTGAGAGAGTAAAGGAAGATTGTGTAAGAATTACTAAACATTTATCATTTCGTTTGATTTTGTATTTTTTTTACTCTAACTCGAAAGTTTATAACACTTCACCAAATGTAGGAACAAATGATCAAGACTTACGATCCTTGTTTAAGTGAACTACCAGAGGGGTCAGAACTTGACTCTGATGCGGAGGAAAAAATTTACTCTTAAGTTTTGTCAAGTAAGAGGTATGAAAAATATGGTTTCAGGCATGGCATAGGTCCTGTACTAAGACAAGCGTCACAAGCTCACAAATCTAGAGGGTTAGGATATGAAAAGCTTTAAAATGAAGTTTAGGAAAACAAACGTCGTATGTTGGACTTGGAAATTATAATAAAGCAACAACGAGAGCTTATTCAAAAGCTACTTCAGCAAATAAATCCGCCATCAAATCATCTTGGACCTTCTGTCCCAAGAAGAGAAGATCTTCCGCCACCGCTACCACCGGTCTCAGTTTGTTAGATCATTTAATTCTTATAATACTAAGACTTTACTAGTGCAATATTTGCATAAGTGTTTTGGTTTGCTAAGTATGACTATTTTAAATTAATTTTGGTCTTTTATTTATATATATTTTTTGAAAAAAATACAGGAATATAAATGTGTCCTAGTTTTGTTGACCAAAAAAATTTGGTAGCAATAAATTAGTTATTTACTACTAAAAATTTGGTGGCTAATTATTTCAAATACCTTTCATTGCCAAAATTTTGGTACTTGAATCTTGTACTTCTTGTTACCAAAAATATTTTGCTACAAAAAATTTCGTCCCTAAATCATATTTTTCCCTACCAAATACCTTTTACTACTGAATATTTGGTCACCAAATCTCATATCTTTCACTATCAAATACAATTTGATACTAATTATTCGGTCCCTAAATCTCATGGCTTTCACTACTAAATACCTCTTATTACTAAATAGTTGGTGACTGAATCGCTTACCTTTTGCTACCAAATATATTTTACTACCAAAATTTTAGTGTCCTAAATCTCACACTTTTTGCTACCAAAAACTTTTGCTATTGAAATTTTTGGTCACAAAATATCATACATTTCATTACCAAATACATTTTGTTACTAAGAAAATTTTGAGTAGCAAAAATTATTTACTACCAAATTTTGGTAACTAATACTTTCTGCTACGTACTTTTTGCTACTAAAATTTTTTAGTAACAAAAACATTTTGCTACCAAAAATAGGGCTTTTGATTACCAAATTTTTGATAACAAAAAAATTCAAATTCTTGCAGTGATTCTTGATTGAAATTTAGTTTTTATATAAGGAAATCTTATTATTGAAAAATGTTTAAAATAATTACATAAAAAAATTTAAAAGAAAATTAGAGCTATTACTATTTAAAAGAAAATTGCTTACTTCAAAATATTTTATTAATAAAAAGTATAAAAAATTTTATCTTTATTTGTGACTCACTGAATTTAAATTCTTACTTTGTCACCCTGGTGGTATATTTGTAAAGTAACTTTTTTTTTTTTTTTTTTCAATTTCCCCACATGCCCTCTCTAATTTCTCCTTTTCCATGCCAATTGGCCACAATGTATTCACAAAGTAGTTTTTCTTTCCACACTTGCTTATGTACGGAACATGGAGATAATATAATTTCATATAAAAGAAGCTGATCAGTTATAATTAAATATATTCTCCGATTTCATAACACGCACTATATTCCACAGGGCATATCTTAATTCAACTTGTACAAATTAACTTTAACAGAAAAAGTAAAAACTCTCAACCTTATTGCTTAAAATACAGTAGGAATTATTGGAACTAGCCAAATCTCAAAATAAATTGAGATTTACCACACTTATATAGGATATATGTATATATATTGTTAGTTGGGTGTCTTGATGTAACCCACATGGCTAGAGTTGGCAACTTTAGTCAAGGTTTTCAACTCATTAGCCACCCAACACCTTGAAGTTTCCCTATTGTAAAAGTACCCTAAACACTTACAATCCGAAGTGCATTTTTTTTCACAATCACTTTCCTTCACAGAACTTCCAGAGGTATATTTACTCAGAAAATGGTCAACTCCATCAATCTTATAGTAATGAAAATCACTTGGCCTACAAGAGGTTATCTTTGGAGGCGCACAATTCTTGCTCCAACCCAAAAGCCCTTTCTCCGACGGACAAGCCACACATTGGTTATCTTCACAAACGCCAAAATTCCCACATCGGCTTGGCAATTGGCACTCACTCTCCCAAAACTCCTCTCTATCAAAAATACTAAAAACCACCTCCCAAGCTTGTGTATCCACTTTGTCATTGTATGTGTAAACCTTAACATTCCCATCTATTCCGAGTCTAAGAAACGACGATGTTCCATTGTATTTAGGTCTCCCAACATAATAACTCCCACCGGTCGATAACTCCAACTTCACGATGTACGCATAACCCTCATCGGTCTCCGGTGAAGCTGTTAACGTCACGTTCTTTAGAGTGCCTTGGACTGGACTGAACCTCTCCGCCAAGGAGAAGTACTTCAATGGCTTGTTAGAGTTCTTTCGTTGGTAGTAAAGTGAAAAACCTTTCCGCTCAATAACAAAGCTGTAGGGCCCATCTTTGTTCTCTTCCGCGGAGAGGCGGCTAACGAGCTTGTTACGAAGGGTTTGTCCCACCAAAAGAGTGTCGGTGGGGTAGTCAAAGCTTTGCCATACAAAATTGCCCTTCGAGTCATGAAGGACAATGTTGCCGTTTGGAAGTAATTGGAAGCCAACGACACCTTTGTTGGCAGTGTTGGTTTGCCAAGCGACCCTGCCATCGGCGTCGGCGAGGACTAGGTTTCCGTCGGTTCCGAAGGTGAGGGTTGCGTTCTCGCCGACCGGGTTGCCGCGGTTGGCCTCCCAAACCCACCGGA
>NW_010366287.1:92761-107032 GCF_000414095.1 Morus notabilis | reverse complement strand
TTGGCCTCCCAAACCCACCTGAAGAGCGACTCCGAACGTCTTAGACCCATGCGAAGGGCGAGGGTGAAGGCGTTAGGGGTGGTGTTGTAGAATGCAAGTTGGAAAGGGGAGTTGAAGACGC
This sequence comes from Morus notabilis, assembly GCF_000414095.1. Lineage (NCBI taxonomy): Eukaryota > Viridiplantae > Streptophyta > Magnoliopsida > Rosales > Moraceae > Morus > Morus notabilis. The sequence continues at coordinate 106,911 of NW_010366287.1, read as the reverse complement.
TTAGCATGCGGTAGCTGCCGTCGTACTCGACAATGTAGGGGCCTAATTCGCCTTCGTTGACGAACTTGAATGTGGCATTTTCGGGAACTTGAGCTTGAGCAATGGAAAGGGTGAGGGAGAGAATGAATAGAGAAAACAAGGAGGACATGAGCAGCTTGTTGAACGAGCAAGACATTTTTGTAGTTTATTTTGTGGTTTTTGGAACTTTGGGAAAGGATTCTATTTATAGCAATCGTGGAAGGCCAATTTGGAGATTCTATTTTGATTGCTTTGATTTGACTTTTTCTTGTATTTTTTTTTCATGACGACGTGGATTGTACAAAAGTTCAAAATTTTCATTTGTGAAAGCAAAATTCATATAACGGTGAATGCATTGACATCCCTAATTCTATTTTTTTATACACCCTATTTTAATATTACTAAATTACTTGTTAATAAAATTACTCTTAACGACAACAGTAATTTAAAAAAAAAAAAAACTCATTACACATTCTATACTTAAAAAGAAAATTATTACCTTTTAAAATTATTGCTTCCTACTTTTGTAATAACTTATTTACCACTTCTCTATGAAATAGATGACCTAAAAAAACAAGAGATTAATAATGCCAAATGCATAGTTCTGAAAGGATATTTATTTATTTATTTTGTAAAACAACGAATTCACGCATTTTTGTATGAATTAAGATTATTATTTCTTACAGTTTTTTACTATAAGATTCATTGGTGCAGATATTCAACTACTAGTGGTATGATCATATATGATTGTGGTGAACGTAATATATATTAGTGATTTTTTCCTATTTGGGAATTTATTTCTGACAAAAATATACATATATAACTAGAGTTTCAAAAGGAATATTGGTACCTTCAAAAAGAAGAAAAAAGGAATATTGGTAGATAGGGTAAGTCTTGATTACATATTTTTTAGATGAAGTAATTGAAAGCAAATGATATGATCAAATGGGGCCACGGGGACAACAATATATGTGGACGAGTTTTCTTAAGTTTCTATTAGTGGTCTAATTATTGAAAACTCATTCATATATACAACTATTTTTACAATTATATTTTAGATCTGCATTTACTTGGAGGCCATTTTGTTTCTTTTCACTTATCTTTCTCTTTTATTAATGGGTATGTCCTTTTGTATTTTCTACACACTTTTTTTTAATATTACTTAATTACCTATTAATAAAATTATTTTTTTAGAACAATTGCATTTAAAAAAATACTCATCACACATCTCATCATTAAAAAAACACATATTATGTTTTAAAAATTATTGTGCCCTACTTTTTCAAAAGAATGGGAATGGATTCCAACGTAAAACATCCTCTACGCAAAAAGATATATACATGGTTAAAGTTTTCTTTCAAGCTTCTCGTTTTTTCCATTAAACTTTTCTTACCATTAATCCCTAAAAAGCATATTCTTCCATTGATGTTACTAGTAAAAATGTGAGCTTCATAAACGTGACTTATTTAAAATAACGGATATACAAATCACCTGAAAAAAAGAAGAAAAATATATAAAAGAAACAAAGGCAAAAGTGGAAAAAAGATCTAAAGCAAAAGATATGAAAAAAAATACAAAAAAGAAAACTTAAGGAAAAAAACTTTTGCTTGTGAGATCACATGCAAAAGATGTTTATGCAGGGATACATTTGAGAATAAATTAATTTAATAGGATAATGAAAATAAATAATATTTTAAATAATCGTAAGAAAAGTATTTAAAAGAAATATATTTGAAAATATATAAAAATTAATGGTTAGAAGATGTAATAAAAAAATAAGGAAGGAAAAAAAAGAAAAAGAAAAACTTAAAGCAAAACTAAAACAAAAGGGAAAAAAGCTAAAAAAGAAGGGGAAAAAAACCACTTGAGGGGCAATGAAACCCCTTCCCCCTCCTTAAAAAGAAAAAGGTTAGTCTTTTAATTATATAGTGATCTTAACTTAGTCTACCTGTAAATTCAGCTTCTAATTCACAGATCTACTGGGTGAATGAAACTCCCTACCCGTAAATTCAAAAAAAAAAAAAAAAAAAGTCAATTTACCGAATTAGGTAAATCTTGTAATACGAAAAATTTAACAATACTGCATAATTGTATAGTGCTTATAGGCTAAAATACGCTTATAAGTCATATATATTTGCTTTCGAACCATGTAAAACTGTAATTTAACACCAATGCCCTGAAACTCTCAAATTGCCTATTCATATATATTTACGAACAGTACTCCCAAATATTTCTCTAATAAGTACTGATAATAAAGGAAGGATTTACTAACATCTTATATTGTCAAACGCGGGTTCTTGATAGTTACCGAAAATAATATTAATTTTGTTTGTAATGCATGAACTAGATCCGATTGAATTATCAATTTTAGTGACCTTATAGTTTCAACTAGGGTCGGCAATATGGGTTGCGACACAACAATACGACTCGAAAACGACACGAATTTCGTGAGTTAGGGTTGAGAAAAAAGAGGTTCGGGTTAGAATTGGGTCGACCTGAAATTGACACGAAAAACACAGGTCAATTTCAGGTTAGACCCGCTTAACCCGAACACGACACGAAACTCGTAAAAAACTAAAAAATACATATATTTTTCATTACATATTTTTGATTTTATTATGAAATTGTGATATCATGATAGTTATATTCACAATCTTATACTATTATTTGCTTAATTTCAATTGATGTTATTATATTTTAGTGTGTTATGAATTTTAAGTTATTTCTAATATGTAAAAAATAAATAAAAGTATACAATTTTCATGTCAATTTCAAGTTCACGGGTCAATTTCATGTCACGAGTTATTTTCGTGTCGTGTCGTGTCAACCCCTAAAGTGATCGTGTCGTGTTTGTGTTGCGGTTTTTAAAAAATTTCGTGTCACGGTTCGTATTCGGGTTGACTATAAATTCAGAAAAAAAACAATCAAAATACGACACGAATACGACACGTAACACGAATTGCTACCCTAATTTCAACACAATTTGTTGTGGTTCTTACATGAATAATAGACTGAAAACCGATGACTGGATCACTCCCGTTGTTTTTAGACCGCCGGTTTGGTGTCACATTAGAATCGAAGACTGATGGTCTAAAACTGGAATAAACCACTCAAATGGCGGTCTTGCTTTGGTTTTTCAATTTTTTTGGTTTAATGTGTTCGGCCAATAAGTTATAGATTCCCAAGTCAATATTGTTAATTATAGGAAAACAGTTTTCCCACTAATAGAAAAGGCAATTTCTACAATGGAAGATAAACATCAAATTTTGTATTTGAATTATAGAATATAATAATAGAAAAGGCAGAAATAATAGAACATACAACAAATAATAAAAATAAGGATCCATCCCTATGTGATATATATATATATATATATAGCGGTACCTATCTTTCTATATTTCGATCGTTTTATAAAGCCCTTTTCTTTTTGCTTGAAATTTAGCTCAATGACATTGTGTCCCAACCTAGTTTCTAATTCTAATCCATCATTATGTATCCGACTAGGAGCACATATGATGTGTCTGTTTTGTCATTAACCATATTAAATCGTTTCATCGTCATGGAAGTTTTTAATAGGTGACGGCATCATACAAATGATATTGTATATTATAATTTAAGTCTCGTTTAGTTCACATGCTTAAATTAAAATGTAATTTTATATAATTTTTTTTATTATAATTAAAAAAATTAAATATAAATGAGATTAAAAATTTAAATTAGTAAAATTATGGGGAATCATAATTTAATGCGCACTAATCCATAAAGTCACTCAACAGCAGACTCATTAATAATAAAAAGTTAAAAAGTAACTTTTTCCTAGATAGATATTTGCGTTTGGGATAAAATCGAAATCTAGTCAAACAAATTATTAAAGATCAGATCATTGTGGATTTTGTTGCATATGTTGACTTGTACAAAGCCATCAGAATAGACTCCCATCCATAGATATATAGGATAATTGCATGCAGCCTTACAATGCCAGGCTGCGCTGCGAATACGGCATCTTTTGGTCGAGGGTCCAGCGGGGCGGCTGCTCATTAATTATAATCTCCGAGGCAATCTGTTGGCTCCATATAACTTTGTTAGCTGTCCGCCCTTTTGCATGTTCCATAGTATTTGAACTCCTACGATGGCAAAATAATCCTTAGGAGTATGTTTGGTTGGAAAAAAAAGTGGAAGGAAGAAAGAAGGTGAAGAGATTTTAAGAAGGAAAATAAAAATGTAAGTTGTTTAGTAGGAAAGAAAAGAGAAATAAAGAGAAAATGAAATGAAAAATAATACATGTGGGTCTCATTATTTTTTTTCTTTTCACAAGTGGGCAAAAAATGAGATGAAAAATGGTGACAACTCATTAAAGTGAGCAAAATTAACTATCATTTTCTCCATCAACATCCAAGCAAAAAATTTAAGGGTATAAAAATAATTTATGAGTAAGATTTTTTCTTTCCTCCCATTTTAACTTTCAATACCAAACAAGTGAAGGTAAGCTCATTTTTTTCCCATATTCTCATACCAAACAACATAAAAGAAAATCAATTTCCTTTCCATTATTGCTATTTTTCATCACTTACATATTTTCTTTCTATCTTATTTTCTTTCCTTCCTACCAAACATAGCATAAAAATTAAGACAAATTCAAAGAGAGAGAGAGAGAGAGAGAAAAAGGGAAGGCGAAGTAATAAAATTATTACTTATTCTTTAGAGTAAAATAAAAAAAAATTTAAATTTAAGTTATAATTTTATTTATGTTTATGTTCATTTATAAAATTTAAATTTAAATTTGAGTTTTAATTTAAATTTGGAGTTAAAATCTGAATTTAAAATTTTCTTTCAATTCAAGTTCTTAAACTTAAACTCAAGTTAATGAACATTATTTTTTCTATTCTTAAAAACGTCATAACTTTTTCATTTTAATTTCGATTAAAATGATTTTTTTTCTATACATTCACAACGAAGATACGAATAAAATTCTACCCATATACCCTATTAAAATTTTTCATCACTATTGAATTTTTATTAAAATACTATCTAAATATAAATTTAAGTTTTAACTCACTCAAATACAAATTCAAATATATTATCAATTCAAATCATAACTCAAATGTGAACTTCCAAACACAAACTCAAGTTACAACTTCAACTTAAATTATAACTCAAATTTAACTCAAAATCTATACTTAAGTCACCGTAACTCAAAAATGTAACTAAACAACCCCAAATAATTAGACATGTGATAGTGATACTATGTGGACCGTCGACTACAATGCTTCCTACTTTTAAACTGTAGTGGACATACACATGAGAGACTATGTAGCACCTTACCATAACACCTGGAAGTCCAACCCGAAAGAGGATAAGGAAAAGATTCTCAGCTAATGTTGGTAATATATTTTTTATAATTTAAATTTTTTAATGTTTATGGTGAAGCAGTTAATATAAATTCATCTATGAAAATGCATGAATGGTTTGATATTGTCTTGATGGATGATGTGCTTGAGTACATTATGAGTGACGCCCAAAAATGCTATCGGACTGGAAGTGCAGCCTCCACGACCACTTCAAAAAGAGAGGTAGGGGAAATTAAGTTTAGAATTTAAATTTTATTACAGTAAAAAATTCTTATAAACAATCATATATAACTTTTTTACTATAATAAAAAATTCTCATATAAAGTCACATCTCAACTCAAATTAAAAATTTAAATCAGTGAATTAAATGAGCCTTAAAACTGTTTGACAAAAACGCTTGGCAAAAACGTTGTGATCGCTTCACCTTGCTGGCATTTAAGGTAATTTATTTCCTAAATCAGTATTTCTTTAATATGGTTCACATATAGTAGAATATATTAAATTACTTCAATTTTTTCCTTTACATGCTAAATCCATGACGAATTCAACGAACTGCAAGAATAACTCCCTTTGCGAAAAACACAACTAATATAAAAGACGGTAAAAAATTAAACTAAAATACATCAATAGAAATTAGCATGACTAACTAACGAGTTGGCACTATATTCCCTTTGACGGGAAGTGTAATGACAAAATTCACTACAAGTTTGTGACAAGACTTCTCTAATGTCTTCTATGATATTCAAGCCCTTAACTAATTGATAGCGTCGGGTTTATAATTAGGGATTATTTAGTTATGAGATTTGTAGTTTGATTTAAATTATGATTCATAATTTGTTATAATATTTTTTATTATAAAAAATACACATAAATTAAAAATAATTCTAATCTATAAACTAAACGTCTCCTTAATGATTCAATTCAAGAAATCGTAGGGTTGTACTAGTTTCACTGCTTCAAGAAATCGCATATATATATATATATAGCGTCGGGTTTATAATTAATGATTCAATCCAAGAAATCGTAGGGTTGTACTAGTTTCACTGCTTCAAGAAATCGCATATATATATATATATATATAGCGTGGGGTGTATATATTCACTGCTTCAAGAAAATATATATATATATATATATATAGCGTCGGGTTTATAATTAATGATTCAATCCAAGAAATCGTAAGGTTGTACTAATTTCGCTGCTTCAATATATATATATATACACACACACTTCATTAACTTCGGTTTAGTGCAAGTAAATAAAGGATAATTTAATATTACAAGTACGTGTACACGTAATCCACTGACGAGTGATCATTATACATTTGTGACAACGACGGGCTTTTTTTGTTTTTGTTTTTGTTTGTTTTTTTTTTTTAAAGTACTTTAGTCCTAAAACTAGTAGTCCTAATATTTTTTTGGTTGGATTATTCTATTTTATTCAACTATATTTATAGGTTTTAGTACATGAATATAAATTTATGACTCATTTAATTCGCTAATTTAAATTTAAAATTTTTTTATTATAGTAAAAAAGTTAGATATTATTATTTTTTAGAGCTTTTTATTTTAATAAAATTTAAATTTTAAACTCGAATCGATAAAATAAACGGGACCTTAGAACTTAGCGAAAATAATTACATGGCAATTTATAAAGTCGTATAGAAGACTCGTTTAATTTACTAATTTAAGTTAAGATGTAATTTTATATGAAAATTTTTTACTATAATAAAAAAATTATATATAAGTGTTTTTAAAAATTATTTATTGTAATAAAATTTAAAATTTAAATTTAAATTAATAAAATAAATGAGACTGAATTCTCATATCTTCAATCGATGAATATAAATATCAATATATATTGGTGGAAGAATTCAATGGTCATTAAGATTAAAGGGAGTGCAGAAATCAATAAAGTTTGGCTCCCACCCACTGGTTTCAATGATAATGCCACTTGTATTGATTACGAGTACCGTATGTAAAAGCTAGGAAAAGGATAAAATAAAATAAAATAAAATAAAATCTTCAAATATCTTATCCACAACGCTTTATTGACAAAAAAAATGATGAAAATCAAAGCAAGTAACTTATGACACGATGTTTGATGGAAAGGAAAGAAAAAAAAAAAGAAGAAAAAAGAAACTTCTGATAATAATTATTGTTTCGATAGAAACTGTTATTTTGACCTTGAAATAATTTTGTAATGATCTATATTTATGAGTCTCCACATTTTGCAATACGTACCAACAAATAGAATCCTTAACAATCAATTTAACAGCTAAAAAAAAATTGTTTCTCCTAGTAGTGAAAAAGAACAGTTTTTACTGTGAAAATTTCCTAAAATATATATATAAGAGATGAGAAAAAATAAAAAAAGAAAAGATTTTTAAAACCTTTACTTGTTGAGACATTTTCTCAAAGACCGGCCTATTAACAGGTTAGTTTTTAATTATTAAATTTAATCAAAATCATATTAAATTAAAAGTATGTAGAATAAATAGTTATTAATAGAGATATGACGGCTGAAAAATAAAGAATTATTCATAATTTATTTTTTAAAAAATTTTGTTAAATTTATTCTTAGAGTGTATGAGGCTAAATTTTTATTATTCTTAATTAATACATTTTTTATTAATATAATTATTTAATTAAAAATGATATTAATTAATAATAAGAAATAAAAATTCATCACTTTAAAAAATATTTGTCTTTTTTCTCAAGCATTTTATTTATGAATAAGGATAACTCAATTATTTTATTAGTTTCATTTTTTTTTTTGGATAAGATTTTCTCTCCGTCTGTCTTTCCAGTTTGGGACATATTTACAAAGGATCACACAATAATAAATTTAATCCCTCCTCCGCTTCTCATACCTACCAAACATGTCATAAAAAATTTGGCATTTCAAGATCCTTATAAGTAGAGAACGCCCAACACAAGACTTAAGTACTTAACTACAAAATATCTTCTCCTTCATTAACAACTATGTCACCGCTTTCTTCACACCCAACACTACTAGTATTCCTTCTTTCCCTCTTTGTTTCCACTAGTATTGCTCAAGCAAAAGTCCCTCCCAACGCCACCTTTCAGTTCAAAAATGAGGGCTATTATGGAGACTTTCTTTACATAGAGTATGGTGCAACCTACCGTTTCTTCTCGGACATCTTTGTTAGTCCTTTCACAATTTGCTTCTACAACACCACCCCTAATGCCTACACCCTGGCTCTCCGCATGGGCCTAACCGACACTCGCCGGACGACTCTCCGGTGGGTTTGGGAGGCCAACCGGGGCAACCCGGTTGGTGAAAACGCCACATTCACCTTCGGAGGCGACGGAAACCTAGTCCTGGCCAATGCCGATGGCAGAGTGGCTTGGCAATCCAATACAGCCAACAAAGGTGTGGTTGGCTTCAAATTGCTTCCAACTGGCAACATGGTCCTTCATGACTCAAAGGGCAATTTTGTATGGCAAAGTTTTGATTATCCTACCGACACCATTTTGGTGGGACAGTCCCTAAGAGTTGGGGGCCCAAACAAGCTTGTGAGCCGCCTTTCAGAGAAAGAAAACAAGGACGGGCCTTATAGCTTGGTAATTGAGTCCAAAGGATCAATGTCACTCTACTACAAGAGTAAGAACTCTCCAAAGCCACTTCTCTACTACACATCCGGCAATTTTGTGGACATAAACAACGTGACATTTGAATTTGAGGAGGACGTCGAGGCTGGTGCTTACTTTCTTAGATTTAACCCCTATATTATTGCGAGAACCTTTTACAATGCCAGTTTAACATTTATAAGGCTTGAAATAGATGGGAATATAAAGCTCTATACTTACAATTTGAAAGTGGTTAGGAGGGCTTTTGTGTTGACATATTCCTTCTTTGATAGACAAGCCCCTAGGGACGAGGACGAGTGCCAGTTGCCTAGTCGATGCCGGACTTTCGGCCTTTGCGAGGACAGCCAGTGTGTGGCTTGCCCGACAAAGAACGGACTTGCCGGTTGGAGCGCGAGCTGTGCGCCCGAAAAGTTGACCTCTTGTAAGCCAAGTGATTTCCACTACTACAAGATTGTTGGGGTCGATCATTTCTTGTGCAAGTACACAAGTGGAGAGGCAATCAAGGAGAGCGCTTGTGAGAAGAAATGCACGGCGGATTGCAAGTGTTTGGGCTACTTTTACAACCGGGAAACCTCAAGCTGTTGGGCCGCTAATGAGTTGAGGACCTTGACAAAGGTTGCGAATTCTACCCATGTGGGTTTCATCAAGGCACCCAATTAGTCAAAATGTGATTAGTTGTGATGTTTGCTTTGAATAAGAGATCTTGGTATCCAGCAAGAAGGAGAAAAAGAAAGGTTAATGGGTTGCCTAGATCCTACCTTACTTATCCTACAAAACTTTTCTCTGTTATATGTATTTCTTCAAGAATTTGTATGTCCGGTCTGTAATTGCCAAAATATGTTGTTATTTAATACTAGTGTGTGTGAAGAAATTGCCGCCATATGATTCTCCTCTCAATAGAAAATTTTCCCTTTAAAAGTAATAGAATTTAAAACACTAATAATTTGAATGCGCAAGGAATAAAGTATTTGTAGTTATATATAATCTATGGTATCGAGGTTCGAATTCATGACACTTGTGTTTGTCCGTGAGTCTATTCCATTCATTATACAATTATGACGGTCAAGATTTGCAAGTAAAAACATTTCTCTCACAGTATAACATTTCTCTCACGTAACTTCCAATGCTAAAAAATTTAAAGTTGGCAAGTATATCTTTTCATTTTACAATTCTCAGTTGGATAAATTTTATAAATTCTTCATGCATTTTATCACTTGTGTCAACTCCTTAAATTTTAAAATGTACATATTGTGCCTCCTAAACTTTATTACTTGTGTCAACATGCTCCCGGAGGTTAATTCTGTTAAGTTTCTTAACGGAAATGCTTATAAATGCCCTTGAATTTTGTCACTTGTGTCAATATGTCCCATGAACTTTAAAATGTACCTATTTTACCCCATGAACTATGATACGTCTCCAACATTTTCCCTTCCATCTTGGTTCTATCAGTTTTTTGAACGAAAATGTTGATATGACCATTAAATTACTAATTATTTATAATATTTGAGGTTTATTGAATTCCTTCTCCTCTAAAACTGTTAGTTAAGCACCAATTCTCAAAACATTAGTTGATTAGAGTGCAATAAATAGAGGAAAAAATGAAGAGCAAATCCCTATACTGTAATCAATTTTGTTATTTTTTTTCTTAATATTTCACCTAAATAGAAGTGCTCGACATAAAACATATTTATGCTTTATACATATATAGCATTTCTAAATCCAATGGTGTGTTCATTTGCACAACTCAAGTCATATTGCTACATTGTTTTCTCTAACAAATTCAAATTCAACTTTTTTAATACAGTATTTTTCTCTCACATACACAACCCAAGTTATGACTTGAGTTGTACAAATGAATACATCCTACATGCGTTCAAGTCATTTATTTTATTTTACCTTTAAAAAAATCAACACAAACCTTAAGAAACCCATTAACGTAACAAACTTTAATGATCAAATATCATAAATAATTAACAATTTAATGGTCATATCAACATTTTCGTTAAAAAAAATGATATTTGAGACATCATAATTCGGGGGGCAAAACATGTACATTTTAAAGGTCATTGGGCATATTGACACAAGTGACAAAGTTCAGGGGGTGTTTATAAACATTTTTGTTAAAAAAAACTTGACAGAGTTAATCTCAAAGGGGATGTTGACACAAGTGACAAAGTTCAAGGGGCACAACATGCATATTTTAAAGTTCATGGGGCATATTGACACAAGTGACAAAGATTAAGAAAAATTTTTAAAATTTTTCCTTCTCAGTATCGTACTGGAATTCTTCTTCCAACTTAGTAAGAAAAAAAATTATTGAACTTAATCTTAAAATGCATAAATTTAAATTTATCCATTGTTCTTAATTAATACTCTTTACTTAAAATGATATTAATTAAGAGTACGGAATAAAAATTTAAACTAATGCACTATAAAAAGTATTTGTCTCCTTTCCCCTTAAAAAAATCCATTTTTTTTTTTTTTCCTTTCATCAAGAGTAGGACAATCCATTCTTAATTTACTTTTTCAACATCATAAAAGCTAGGATTAGAAAACTCTCTCATTACGGATGAAAAGCCCATATAATATAGATGGCCTTTATTGCACCGGATTATGTTGTGTGTTGCGTAGGCCCATTTTTAAAAGAGACGACAGCAAAGAATAGACCACTAATTAAAGTTAAAAGGGGCACGTTTCCTAATTTTCTTTCATTTAAAAAACCCTACGTTGGATAATATTAGGATACGTGATACTTGCATATTGAATTATATAATAGCCTCTGTTCAAATTATTTTGAACCAAAAGCCATTAATAATTGCACTACTAGTGCACATAAAATCAAGGGTTATTTCCATTTTCATACCCGATGTTTTAAGTTTATTAAAAAATTATACTTTTAATTTTTAATCTCATCATATTTAATGCGTAAATCTATACATTTAACTTAAAAAATATTAAAAATACCCTTAAAATAAAGGAGGGAAACTATGAAAAAAATTCTGAAAATAAGGAAAAAAAGCCCAAAAAAATAAGTTTTGAAAAAGGGAAGATCCCTTACTCCTTAATCGTTGCCTTTACCCAACGGAGAATGCCTTGCAGCCGCATCTAGAAAGAGAGCCTCATGTTGACTAACCTGAGAAGGGCGTTCCTATGGTGACGCGAATCCGATATGAGAAGGCCTCACATTGACAAATCGAGCGTGGAGACTTGCTTTTGTGACCCAAAAGTGCTCAACAACTTGATCAGTCACCAAAAGTGCATTCCACACCGGCAAATGGTTCCCGGCCATAGGCTGATCGGTTTCGATTCAAAGTGAAAATTAAGACCACTGAAATCATGTTTACGTGAGGAATTCAAGTCCATCAAGTTTCGGTTTGGTAGTAGTTCTTGAATTTTTGTATTATCATTGTTTCCTATGGAATGGAAAAAGCAAAAAAAAATCTGGTTTTGGATTTTAAGGGGCAGATTTTTATGGGTATGATTAGTGCTGGAACTTCGGGCGAGCGGGCCGCCCGAAGCCTGAATTTTTTCGGGCTCAGGCGGGCAAGCCCATATGCCGGCCCGTTCAAGGTGTATATTCGGGCTCGGGCAGCCCGAGTTTTGAGCCCACGCCGGAGCCCTCCGCTGTGCAGGTGCCGTTGACCGCCGTCCGCTGGAGTTTTTTTGAATTTTTCCGGACAAGCCCGATTTGCCCAAATGCCCGACCCGCCCGAACTGAAAATTTTGAAAAAACGGTCAGAAAACGACCGTTGGCTGCCCGACCAGAATTTTGCCTGAAAACTCAAATTTTGCCCGAATACCCGAGATGCCCAAACTGCCCGAGGTGCCCGAAAACCCGTCCAACAACTAATTTTTGCCCGAACCCGAACCCTAAACTAGCCCTTTTTGCCCGAATTTTTTGAAAAAAAAATTAATTTTTTAACCCAAAAATTTCCCTATAAATACCCCCATCCTCCACACATTTTTCTCACTCAAACTCTCTCAATCCCTCTCAATTTCTCCCATTCTCTCTCAATTTCTCTCAATTTCTCTCAATCTTTCAAATCTCTATTACAATTTTTTCAAAAACTATCACATTATCCTAAAGCTCTCTCTCTCTCAAATCGCTATTATTTTTTTTATAATAGATCCTTTTGGTTATAGTGGTATTCCTGTTGATGCTCAATACAATGTGGAAGAAGGGCAATTTTCCACTAATGAATTTGTTACGCAAGAATCTACTAATCCGAGCCCTGGTGAACGTACTGGAGGTTGTGGTCGCAATGGTGGCGGGCATGGAGAAACGGCAAGTGCCAGTACGACTGCGTCTGCAAGTGTTGCAACCTCTAGGAGGAAATCCAAGCGCACCTCGACAGTTTGGGATCACTTCGACATAATTGATGAGATCGACAATGAAGGTAACACTAAACATATAGCTCAGTGTAAATATTGTTTATCTAAATTATAAGGTGACACTATTCACGGCACCACACACTTGAGAAGACACTCCGAAAAGTGTCTTCAAAAGCTTAGCCATTCCGGCGGACCCGAACTCCGCCAAACACAATTATCTATTGATCGCGCAACCGGTGGTCTAACTACTTGGAAATATGATCCGCAAGTAGATCATATGGAAGTTGCCCGAATGATAGTTGCTTTAGATCAACCACTTAGTTTTGTAGAGCATCCTTATTGGCAACGATATATTAAGGTTGTACATAATCCTAATGCACAGTTTACTTCAAAAACTACTCTTAGAAAAGATTTATTACAATAATTTAAAAAAGAAAAAGAAGCATTAATAAACCTTTTACACTCGACTAGCGGGTGCGTTGCGTAACAGCAGATATTTAGTCTGCCATTGCCAATAAAGATTATTTAGCTGTAACCGGACATTACTTTAAAAGATTTGATTTAGATAAGAGAATATTAGGTTTTCAATGTGTTCTAGGATCACAAAGTGCGGATTTAATATATAATACCATTTTAAATGTAATTGATGAATTTAGATTAATAGATAAAGTAATGGCTATAACATTAGATAATGCTAGTGCCAATACAAAAGCAATTGAGTTCTTTGAAAATGATTTAAGTTTATTCGATGAAGGTACAATTTTCCACCAACATTGTGCATGTCACGTAATTAATTTAATTGTTAAATCCGGTTTAAAAGAAATGGGTAATCACATTAAAA